>NC_053390.1:313409101-313709101 GCF_905171765.1 Bufo bufo
GATCACCCTGTCACGGATGGTGTTGCAGAAAGCTGGAACTTATAAATCAACATCCGACTGGCTTGATCCCAAACTAAGGAGCATATGGGTGAGCCCTATAAAACCCCTAGAGCTCTCCCTGACTGCTATGCCCATGCAAAGGTCTTTATGGTAGACAATTGCATGCCAGCGTACCTCATACTGTGTGACACCTGAAAACCCTATAATAGTGAGGGGACACGACCACCAGCTCCCTGCACTTAATACGGACGGAGTCAGGGTCACCTAGAATTAAGCCAGCAAGGAAACACAAATAAAGGAAAAACACTTATCTGAGGAATCAGCAGTAGCAGCCTCCAGCAGTGCACAACTCATCCAGGAAGAAGTATAAACCGCAAAGTGAGGCAATATGGGAGGGAATATAAAGGGAGACAATTAGTGTAAATAGGTGACAGCTGGGAGAAGGAAAGGAGATGACAAAGTGAAACCAAAACAAAGAACGTCATGCAAGAGGTAGAGAAGAACGTCTAACAGACCTTCTCACAGGACTGGCAGTGACACATCCACCCTGATCAGGTGGAGTTTGAGTCGGGACGGGAGGCTTGTGACAATACACTGAAGACATTAGATATTATCCACCGTGCAAAAACAAACAATACCTTTCACAGGGCGTCGGCGACATGCTTCGCCTCTCCTGCACCGCCGGCGTCCTGGTGTGACACAGAGGCGGGCACGCACTCTGCGTCCTGCTGTGGGAGCCGCTCGGCATCTTGGTTTCTGGCGCCCGGCCGCACGCTTCCTCTCTGTGCGGCCGGCGTTCCCTGTTCCCATGGTGATGGTCAGGGGGCTGCAGTCATGGTGGGAGGCCATATGGCGCTGGCCACGTCACATGACCCCTTCCATTCAGTATATAAACAGGCAACCTGCTGGCCACAGGTTGCCTGTGATTAAGTGTCTTAAGGCTATTGCTAGTGTTCCTGCGCTAATCTGGATATTGACCCGTGCCTGTTTTTTGACCCGCTACTGCCTGCTCCTAATTCTTGACGGGACCTCTTGGCTTGACCCTCGGCTTGTGACCTGACCTGTTCTTGTCTATTCTTGTGTACTGACTCTACCTCCCGGTTTTTGACCCTTTGGCTTACATACGGACTCGTCTTGTTGTTCCTCCGTGTAGATTCGACCTCTGTGTTGGAACCCCGGCTTGCCAGCCGCCCTTTTGGCCTAGCTTGATCTATTACTGTGTCACTGCTCTGCCCGCTATTCCATCTCTGTCCTCTCTGTCTCTCCACACTTATTAAGGTCAGGGACCGCCGCCCAGTTGCGCTCCGTTACCTAGGACGGGCAAGTGCAAGTAGGTAGGGACAGAGGCATGGGTGCAGACAGTGGGTGCACCGACTCCCTTCCTATCTGGCGGCGTGACAAATACCCCTCTCATGATCCTGTCCCTAGACGCTGAAAAGGTCTTTGACCGTATTTCCTGGTATTTTCTCCACACCGTCCTCTCATAGGCGTAGGTTCGGGATTTCTATCAAAGATTCTTAGCTTATATCAACAACCCTCAGCACAGGTCAAAGTCAACTGCACTCTCTCCCCCTCTAAAAATATCAAGAAAAATAACTGAAAAAAAGTGGCCTAAAGGGAGGAAATGCTCAAAAACCCCAAACACTATGGCGTGTTTATAACCGGGCGAGCAATTCCTCCGCATGTGATCCATTGCTAATGGCAATCCTCACCAAAAATGCATACAATGGAGGATGTTGGCAGCGGACCACATGCACCACAAAAGCATCCTACACAAGATGGGATAATGTGTGGCTGTGAATATAAAAATACATAAATCACTGCGAAAGGTGCACCACAATGATATGCAACTGACAACACTGGCTAAATCCTCACACTGATGCTAAAAACTGAGATTTTAGCCAATGTATTCCTTTCAGGAACACATCGGAGCCCTTTTGCACCACCGTCAAGGTATCTCAGTGTGGCATGGGTTCCTACCACTAGACTACCTACAGTGTGTGAACACGGTCTGAGAGGTGCTGGAGTACAACTTACAGCCAAACTCCCACATACCTCCATAGTTAAATAACTCAGGCAGTGGGAGAGATGATAGGGCTGTAAGCCCCACCTAACAGGCCATGTGACACAGGCTACCAGGTGCAACAGAATGCTACCAGCAGTACGCAATGGTACATTCTAAACATATCAGCAAAATAACTGAAATAAAGTGGGCTAAATGGGAGGAAATGCTCAAAAACCCCAAACACTGTAGCATGTTTATAACCAGGGGAGCAATTTCTCTGCATGTGATCCGCTGCTAACGGCAATCCCCAGCAAAAATGCATACAATGGAGGGTGTCAGCAGCGGACCACATGTACCACAAAAACATCCATCACAAGATGGAATAATGTGTGGATGAGAATATAAGAATCCATAAATCACTGCGAAAGGTGCACCACAATGATATGCAACTGACAACACTGGCTAATCCCTCAAACTGATGTTAAGAACTGAGACTTTAGCCAATGTATTCCTGTCAGGAACACATCAGAGCCCTTTTGCACCATCGTCAAGGTATCTCAGTGTGGTATGGGTTCCTACCACTAGACTACCTACGGTGTGTGAACGCGGTCTGAGAGGTGCTAAGATACAACTTACAGCCAAGCTCCCACATACCTCCATAGTGAGATCACTCAGGTAGTGGGAGAGATGATAAGCCTGTAAGCCCCACCTATAGCGCATCTGAAACATCAGTGACATTCAGTGTAATTTTTTTGCTGCTAGTGGCAGCGAGATTACCTGTGCTATATCTCCTGTATAACGTTTGCCCATCCTAAATATCAGTGAAATTAAGTGTAAGTTTTTTCGCTGCTGGTGACAGCGACATTACCTGTGCTATATCTCCTGTATAACATTTGCCCATCCTAAATATCAGTGACAATTATTCAGTGCAATTTTTTATTAGGTGGTGGTTACAGCGACATTACTTGTGCTATATCTCCTTTATAACGTTTGCCCATCCTAAATATCAGTGACATTCAGTGTAATTTTTTCTCTGCTGGTGGCAGCGACATGGTGCCATATGAGCAATAACTTTTAGACTTATAACATTAAACCAAGAAATTAAATAAAAACACAACAAATTTTATGTGGTGAAATAATGGCAGTGGTCCTTTATTAAGGGTTAATCTACATACCAATAAATATTCAATAAATAATTAAAAATTCAATCAATAAATAACCATTAAAAACCCGTAAGCCATTAGTGTCCCCCCAGCAAAGCTGGGTGACTAACCCCCCTCTTACTCAGGACCACGACTAATATATTTTTGGGCGAGTGGGTGGACAACATCTACTCTTCTTCAGATGTTCCAGGGCAGACAAGCGCCGGACCTGCGGACACCTGTTTAAATAGTGCAAATTCCCGCGTTCTGGCCTTGCATGTGCAATCAGTACTGGGCAGAACTCAGGTACCCAGCAACAGGTAAGTAACCAGGGACCAATCAGCTGTTTTCTTTCGCTTTACCTCAGGTGGAGGATGAATTACCTGTGTTACAAGGAAAAAAGGAAGGAAAAGACAGGGAGAAAGCAACAAGGGGGGTGGGGGAAAACACACCATATAGAAAAGAAATACCCTCCTATGCTCAATGTCACCATGGTGGTGACTTCGACATATGCCTACGTGCCCACTTCCATGGTGCCATATGACCAATAACTTTTACACTTAAAACATTAAACCAAGAAATTAAATAAACACACAACTAATTTTATCTGGTGAAATAATGGTCGCGGTCCTTTATTAAGGGTTAATCTACATACCAATATATATTTAATAACTAATTAAACATTCAATCAATAAATAACTATTAAAAACCCGTAAACCATTACTGTCCCACCAGCAAAGCTGGGTGACTAACCCACCAGACATGCGGGTATTAACCCGCATGTCCCCCCCTAAAAACCGCGGCCTTCTCTATCATTTCCTGCAAATCAACATTGAAAATATCCAGGCATATATCTGACAAGTGAACCAAGTCGTCCCGATATAGCCCTAACACAAAACCTTCCAGCTCAGAATGTCTGAAAACTCCAACCATTTAAACTTGGAAGCTATTTTTCCAAAGCTCTATTAACCCTTTTCCTAATTTTATTAATGAAAATGGATTGCTCACTTTTCCATACTAATCTTGGAATGACTTCAGAAAAAATCTAAGCAACATTAGGCAGTAAAGCACTTATATAACTCAAATCTGCTTTCATCTGATTTACTAATTCAAACCTTCTGATTTTCCCCAGATCATTCCCCCCAGAGCGAATAATCAGAACATCAGGCTGAGGTAAAGACCACAACTCACATCCTAAAATCGGAATGATCTGACTCCATTTCAAACCTCTAAACACTAACCAAAAATTCTGCGAGTAATTGTGCTCCACAGCCCTTCTTTCAGTCTAAAAGACAAAAGAATGGCCTAGAATCCACATGGTTAACTGGTTAGAACCTGAAAGAGATTAATTCACATCATAACAACAAATTAGGCCGGATATAAGATTTGTATCTATTAGACTCCCACCAACCAATTCTTTTAATTACCGCCTCAGTCGCCGCGCCAGTGCGAAATGAATGAGGCGAGTAATAGTCAGTACTTAAATTTAATGCCTGCAAACACTTTTTTAACATTGCATTGAATTGATAAACAGACATTGCCAACTCATTTTCCTGAATTAGAAAGGAACTTTCCTTCCTGGGTCTAATTTCTGAAAAATCCTTTACTGTCTGAACTGGACATAAAGAGGATCTGGGTAACGATGCTAGCCTAATCGATGCACCTCTTGCTAGTTGATCTGTTTTGGACCTTCTAATAAAGACAATTAGTAAATTGTCCTTAACCCTCACATCCTCCACCCTCAATGGAGCTAGAGAATATTTGTTTAGCGCCACTAGCTCAGCTACCCGGGTTGCCCCAAAAAAGGCCAAAACAAAAGTTTGAATAGTGATGCCTCATAAACCGAATATGTACAAAACCCGAAAACTGACACAATCCTTTTCAATAATTCGAATGAAATTGGTCTTCTAACATCTGAACAAACTAACTCCCTCCTGAGCCCTTTCAAAAACTGCTTAACTATAAACTGATTGGAGAACGACTGGTAACCGGCTAACTTAAAGAAAAATGATACCCCACAAACAGCTTTATTAACAGCTGAAAAACCTAAACCATCCTCCATTAACGAACATAAAAACAGAAAAAAATTAATTCAAGTCAGATTTAAAACAAAAGACATTCCTACCGGAAAAAAACTGACACCATCTCCTCCAAGAAAGAGAATAACTATACCACATCTGGGGAGCTAAAGACTTCTGAATAAAGCTGCAGATCATTCCCGGATAAGATTCCAAACCTGATCCAGACATGGAATCCCCATTTTCTCTGCTTCCGGTACTAGAGAAAAGAACCTTTCCCACTGGGCACGGGAAAGGGAATCAGCTATAGGATTATCTTTACTAGCAATATACTTAGCTTTGATCCACAAATTTAGCTCTAAACAACAATGAACTAGATAACGCAATAACTTCACCACTACTTTGCAATGAAAAGATAAACAATTAATAGCAAAAATGACACCTTTATTATCTTTTATTCCTGAAAGCGTAACCCCAAATCACTAATGAAACAACAATAGGAAATAATTCTAAAAGCACCAGATTTTTTACGAAACCCAGAACCATCAACCACTCTGGCCACGGCTCAGCTGACCACCGAAAAAAGCTCCATAACCCCAAGAACCAGTAGCGTCGGTGAATAAACCTAAAGCACCGGCTTCTTTAAACTTCTCTTGCCATGTTCTATGTCCATTAAAATGAATTAAAAACTCCTTCCAAACAGCCAAATAATCTCTCAAATCTCTGGTAATTCTAATATGCGCGTAAGGAGATTTCAACCCTTTCATTGCCATATACAGTATAATCTCCTTTAAAAAAACTCGGCCCACTGGAATAACCCTAGAAGCAAAGGCTAATAGGCCCAACAAACTCTGCAATTCTCTCAACTGAACCTTTTTCACTAAATGGCTAATAGTGTTTTATTTATTTTATCCATAGGCAGCCTGAATTCTTTATTAACAGAATCAATAATGATACCTAATGTTGAGGAAGGGTTGAGACGTATGCATATATATCCATATATGCATGCAAACACGTGCATGCATGTATGATATATATGCATGCATTGACTGCCACATCATAGGATGATGTGCGCAGATGTGCCCAGCATCTGCGCACATTTGCCCTTGGTGGCCCACAGGGGCTCATTGTGGCCCCTGTGGGAAATATGTGGTCCCTGGTTGATCTGTGCCCCCTTATATGATCTGTGCCCCCCTTATATGTGTCCCCTTATAGTTAGTATATATTTCCTGTATGGCCGTGAATATATTCCCTCTCATGTAGATATATATGGGGATGTGTGTATGCAGTGCATACATCTGTATATGTGTATCTGCCATGGCTCTCCCCCAGGTATACACTCACCTAAAGAATTATTAGGAACACCTGTTCTATTTCTCATTAATGCAATTATCTAGTCAACCAATCACATGGCAGTTGCTTCAATGCATTTAGGGGTGTGGTCTTGGTCAAGACAATCTCCTGAACTCCAAACTGAATGTCAGAATGGGAAAGAAAGGAGATTTAAGCAATTTTGAGCGTGGCATGGTTGTTGGTGCCAGACGGGCCGGTCTGAGTATTTCACAATCTGCTCAGTTACTGGGATTTTCACGCACAACCATTTCTAGGGTTTACAAAGAATGGTGTGAAAAGGGAAAAACATCCAGTATGCGGCAGTCCTGTGGGCAAAAATGCCTTGTGGATGCTAGAGGACAGAGGAGAATGGGCCGACTGATTCAAGCTGATAGAAGAGCAACGTTGACTGAAATAACCACTCGTTACAACCGAGGTATGCAGCAAAGCATCTGTGAAGCCACAACACACACAACCTTGAAGCGGATGGGCTACAACAGCAGAAGACCCCACCGGGTACCACTCATCTCCACTACAAATAGGAAAAAGAGGCTACAATTTGCACGAGCTCACCAAAATTGAACTGTTGAAGACTGGAAAAATGTTGCCTGGTCTGATGAGTCTCGATTTCTGTTGAGACATTCAAATGGTAGAGTCCGAATTTGGCGTAAACAGAATGAGAACATGTATCTATCCTCTGATGGCTACTTCCAGCAGGATAATGCACCATGTCACAAAGCTCGAATCATTTCAAATTGGTTTCTTGAACATGACAATGAGTTCACTGTACTAAAATGGCCCCCACAGTCACCAGATCTCAACCCAATAGAGCATCTTTGGGATGTGGTGGAACGGGAGCTTCGTGCCCTGGATGTGCATCTCTCAAATCTCCATCAACTGCAAGATGCTATCCTATCAATATGGGCCAACATTTCTAAAGAATGCTATCAGCACCTTGTTGAATCAATGCCACGTAGAATTAAGGCAGTTCTGAAGGCAAAAGGGGGTCCAACACCGTATTAGTATGGTGTTCCTAATAATTCTTTAGGTGAGTGTATATGGGCCTATAACTGCCCATGTATGCCCCAGGTTTATAATTATATATGTGTATATAGATGCGCCCCAAGTATCTATATACATATATATACTTAAATTCCCCCCATAGGGACAGCGTTTAGCCAGTTCCTGCAGTGGGGTGGATATGTCTCCAGGTGGCTGGTGACTTCAAAGGCTAAGAGATCAATAGATCTGAGGCCTTTTGTTGAGTTTATCAGCCTAGTTATGCTCTCCCCCACCTTGTGTTTGTGACATGGCTGGGCGTGTGGTGCTGCTAGCCTCAGGGGGCCAACTGGCTGTCCTGAGTGCAGGCATACGTCACAGTCACACTATGATGTCACATCCCTGAGGAGGGGGGAGGTGGGCTCTTTCTGAGGCTGATATATGAGCCCCAAGCGAGGAAGATGGGTCTTTTGGAACTGGACTACAAACAGACACATGGGAGAGAGCAGCTCCATGACGTGCCCCTGGAGAAGGCCTAGTAACCCTGGAAGGACTAAGTATTAACCCCTACCTGTCTAGCCCCTACCTACCCCTCACATACCCCCTATATCCCCAACAATAGTCCCTGCAGGCCCTGTCCTACATTACCCCTGAATCTGTGGCCTGCATTAACTCTAGCTCCACCAACCATCCCCTAACCCTGGCTGCTGAACTACTTCAGCATTAACCTCAGCCCTGTACCCTTGAGGCAGCCCCAGTTACTCCTGTAGCTGCCCTGTATCCTTTACCCCTGCATTCCCTGCCCTGCAGAGCATTTACTCCTGCTATAACGTCCTACCATTAACCCCTATCCCATTGCTATATACCCCTGTCCACAGCTACTGTAGTCATTTCCCTGTAGGGATAATTTCTAGTCCAGGTTGGGTGGGCTGCTAATATATGTGTGTGTGTACTGTATTAGATAGCTTTGTGGGTGGAACTTGGGATTGTGTAGTGTAGTTTAGTACTGTATATTTAGTGCTGTATTGTTAGTACTGTATTGTTAGTGTATTGCGTGTGTTGTGTACTGTAGGTGTTAATAAATACTGTGTGTTATTCATACCTATTGTGTAACGTGTGGTTACTAGCGGTAGTTTAGTAAGGCGCATGCAGCTAGTTTAGTGATTAGCGTAAGGCAAAGTATATTGAAAGTATTGTGTTATGTACAGTACTGACCAAAAGTTTGGACACACCTTCTCATTCAAAGAGTTTTCTTTATTTTCATGACTATGAAGGCATCAAAACTATGAATTAACACATGTGGAATTATATACATAACAAACAAGTGTGAAACAACTGAAAATATGTCATATTCTAGGTTCTTCAAAGTAGCCACCTTTTGCTTTGATTGCTGCTTTGCACACTCTTGGCATTCTCTTGATGAGCTTCAAGAGGTAGTCCCCTGAAATGGTCTTCCAACAGTCTTGAAGGAGTTCCCAGAGATGCTTAGCACTTGTTGGCCCTTTTGCCTTCACTCTGCGGTCCAGCTCACCCCAAACCATCTCGATTGGGTTCAGGTCCGGTGACTGTGGAGGCCAGGTCATCTGGCGCAGCACCCCATCACTCTCCTTCATGGTCAAATAGCCCTTACTTTCAAAGTTTTCCCAATTTTTCGGCTGACTGACTGACCTTCATTTCTTAAAGTAATGATGGCCACTCGTTTTTCTTTACTTAGCTGCTTTTTTCTTGCCATAATACAATTTCTAACAGTCTATTCAGTAGGACTATCAGCTGTGTATCCACCTGACTTCTCCTCAACGCCACTGATGGTCCCAACCTCATTTATAAGGCAAGAAATCCCACTTATTAAACCTGACAGGGCACACCTGTGAAGTGAAAACCATTTCAGGGGACTACCTCTTGAAGCTCATCAAGAGAATGCCAAGAGTGTGCAAAGCAGTAATCAAAGCAAAAGGTGGCTACTTTGAAGAACCTAGAATATGACATATTTTCAGTTGTTTCACACTTGTTTGTTATGTATATAATTCCACATGTGTTAATTCATAGTTTTGATGCCTTCAGTGTAAATCTACAATTTTCATAGTCATGAAAATAAAAAAAACTCTTTGAATGAGAAGGTGTGTCCAAACTTTTGGTCTGTACTGTATATAAAGGTATAAATAGGCGGGGTCTTCAATAGATGGCCCCTCCTATTTATGAATATTAATTATTGATATTTGCATAAATATTGGTGATTAATTTTCTCCCTTTACACCTAAGAACTCAGTTTCTTTACAAGGCCAAACCGTCTTCTCTTGAGCTAACAGGACACCAAACTGCTTACAAATCTGCATAAAACTAAACAACAAACTTGAACACTCACTAAATGAACCTACAAACAGAAAATCATCTAAATAATGTAACATACTTGACAAACCCATGGTCTCTGTAACTACCCAGTGTAAAAAAGAAGAAAACGTCTCAAAATAAAAACAAGACGAAGACAAACCCATAGGAAGGCATTGTCAATAGAGTTGAGCGAACACCTGGATGTTCAGGTTCGAGAAGTTCGGCCGAACTTCCCGGAAATGTTCGGGTTCGGGATCCGAACTCGACCCGAACTTCGTCCCGAACCTGAACCCCATGGAAGTCAATGGGGACCCGAACTTTTCGGCACTGAAAAGGCTGTAAAACAGCCCAGGAAAGGGCTAGAGGGCAGCAAAAGGCAGCAAAATGTAGGTAAATCTCCTGCAAACAAATGTGGATAGGGAAATTAATTAAAATGAAAATAAAATAAATAAAAATTAACCAATATCAATTGGAGAGAGGTCCCATAGCAGATAATCAGGCTTCATGTCATAGCAGAGAATCATGCTTCAAGTCACCCACCACTGGAACAGGCCATTGTCAAATATTTTTAGGCCCCAGCACCCAGACAGAGAAGAGAGGTCCCATAGCAGAGAATCAGGCTTCATGTCATAGCAGAGAATCATGCTTCATGTCACCCACCACTGGAACAGGCCACTGTCAGATATTTTTAGGCCCCGGCACCCAGACAGAGGAGAGAGGTCCCATAGCAGAGATTCAGGCTTTATGTCATAGCAGAGAATCAGGCTTTATGTCACCCACCACTGAAACAGGCCATTGTCAAATATTTTTAGGCCCCGGCACCCAGACAGAGGAGAGAGGTCCCATAGCAGAGAATCAGGCTTCATGTCATAGCAGAGAATCATGCTTCATGTCACCTACCACTGGAACAGGCCATTGTCAGATATTTTTAGGCCCCGGCACCCAGACAGAGGAGAGAGGTCCCATAGCAGAGATTCAGGCTTCATGTCATAGCAGAGAATCAGGCTTCATGTCACCCAACACTGGAACAGGCCACTGTCAGATATTTTTAGGCCCCGGCACCCAGACAGATGAGAGAGGTCCCATAGCAGAGATTCAGGCTTCATGTCATAGCAGAGAATCAGGCTTCATGTCACCCACCACTGGAACAGGCCATTGTCAGATATTTTTAGGCCCCGGCACCCAGACAGAGGAGAGAGGTCCCATAGCAGAGATTCAGGCTTCATGTCATAGCAGAGAATCAGGATTCATGTCACCCACCACTGGAACAGGCCATTGTCAGATATTTTAAGGCACCCAGACAGAGGAGAGAGGTCCCATAGCAGAGATTCAGGCTTCATGTCATAGCAGAGAATCAGGCTTCATTTCACCCACCACTGGAACAGGCCATTGTCATATTTTTTAGGCCCCGGCACCCAGACAGAGGAGAGAGGTCACTTAGCAGAGATTCAGACTTCATGTCATAGCAGAGAATCAGGCTTCATGTCACCCAACACTGGAACAGGCCACTGTCAGATATTTTTAGGCCCCGGCACCCAGACAGAGGAGAGGTTCATTCAACTTTGGGTTGCCCCGCAATATACTGGTTTGTCTGTAATGACGCCCCCTGCCGTGCTGAATACACGTTCAGACAAAACGCTGGCCGCCGGGCAGGCCAGCACCTCCAAGGCATAAAAGGCTAGCTCTGGCCACGTGGACAATTTGGAGACCCAGAAGTTGAATGGGGCCGAACCATCAGTCAGTACGTGGAGGGGTGTGCACACGTACTGTTCCACCATGTTAGTGAAATGTTGCCTCCTGCTAACACATTCTGTATCAGGTGGTGGTGCAGTTAGCTGTGGCGTGTTGACAAAACTTTTCCACATCTCTGCCATGCTAACCCTGCCCTCAGAGGAGCTGGCCGTGACACAGCTGCGTTGGCGACCTCTTGCTCCTCCTCTGCCTTCACCTTGAGCTTCCACTTGTTCCCCTGTGACATTTGGGAATGCTCTCAGTAGCGCGTCTACCAACGTGCGCTTGTACTCGCGCATCTTCCTATCACGCTCCAGTGCAGGAAGTAAGGTGGGCACATTGTCTTTGTACCGGGGATCCAGCAGGGTGGCAACCCAGTAGTCCGCACACGTTAAAATGTTGGCAACTCTGCTGTCGTTGCGCAGGCACTGCAGCATGTAGTCGCTCATGTGTGCTAGGCTGCCCAGAGGTAAGGACAAGCTGTCCTCTGTGGGAGGCATATCGTCATCGTCCTGCGTTTCCCCCCAGCCATGCACCAGTGATGGGCCCGAGCTGCGTTGGGTGCCACCCCGCTGTGAACATGCTTCATCCTCATCCTCCTCCACCTCCTCCTCATCCTCCTCGTCCTCCTCGTCCTCCAGTAGTGGGCCCTGTCTGGCCACATTTGTACCTGGCCTGTGCTGTTGCAAAAAACCTCCCTCTGAGTCACTTTGAAGAGACTGGCCTGAAAGTGCTAAAAATGACCCCTCTTCCTCCCCCACCTCCTCTTCCATCATCGCCCTAAGTGTTTTCTCAAGGAGACATAGAAGTGGTATTGTAACGCTGTTAACGGCGTCATCGCCACTGGCCATGTTGGTGGAGTACTCGAAACAGCGCAACAGGGCACACAGGTCTCGCATGGAGGCCCAGTCATTGATGGTGAAGTGGTGCTGTTCCGCAGTGCGACTGACCCGTGCGTGCTGCAGCTGAAACTCCGCTATGGCCTGCTGCTGCTCGCACAGTCTCTCCAGCATGTGCAAGGTGGAGTTCCACCTGGTGGGCATGTCGCATATGAGGCGGTGAGCGGGAAGGCCGAAGTTACGCTGTAGCGCAGACAGGCGAGCAGCGGCAGGATGTGAACGCCGGAATGAACTTTTGCACCACCAAATTCAGCACATGCGCCAGGCAAGGGATGTGTGTCAAACCGGCTAGTCCCAGAGCTGCGACGAGATTTCGCCCATTATCGCACACCACCAGGCCGGGCTTGAGGCTCACCGGCAGCAACCACTCATCGGTCTGTTGTTCTATACCCCGCCACAACTCCTGCACGGTGTGGGGCCTGTCCCCCAAACATATGAGTTTCAGAATGGCCTGCTGACATTTACCCCGGGCTGTGCTGAAGTTGGTGGTGAAGGTGTGTGGCTGACTGGATGAGCAGGTGGAAGAAGAGGAGGAGGAAGCCGAGTAGGAGAAGGAGGCTACAGGAGGCAAAGAATGTTGCCCTGCGATCCTTGGCGGGGGAAGGACGTGCGCCAAACAGCTCTCCGCCTGGGGCCCAGCCGTTACTACATTTACCCAGTGTGCAGTTTGGGAGATATAGCGTCCCTGGCCGTGCTTACTAGTCCACGTATCTGTGGTTAGGTGGACCTTGCCACAGATGGCGTTCCGCAGTGCACACTTGATTTTATCGGATACTTGGTTGCGCAGGGAAGGCACGGCTCTCTTGGAGAAGTAGTGGTGGCTAGGAACAACATACTGTGGGACAGCAAGCGACATGAGCTGTTTGAAGCTGTCTGTGTCCACCAGCCTGAATGACAGCATTTCATAGGTCAGTAGTTTAGAAATGCTGGCATTCAGGGCCAGGGATAGAGGGTGGCTAGGTGGGAATTTACGCTTTCTTTCAAATGTTTGTGAGATGGAGAGCTGAACGCTGCCGTGTGACATGGTTGAGATGCTTGGTGATGGAGGTGGTGGTGTTTGTGCTACATCCTCTGTTTGCTGGGCGGCAGGTGCCAATGTTCCTCCACAGGAGGAGGAAGAGGCCGAGGCAGCAGCAGAAGAGGTAGCAGGGGGAGCCTGAGTGAGTTCCTTGTTTTTAAGGTGTTTACTCCACTGCAGTTCATGCTTTGCATTCAGGTGCCTGGTCATGCAGGTTGTGCTAAGGTTCAGAACGTTAATGCCTCGCTTCAGGCTCTGATGGCGCAGCGTGCAAACCACTCGGGTCTTGTCGTCAGCACATTGTTTGAAGAACTTACACGCCAGAGAACTCCTTGAAGTTGCCTTTGGGGTGCTCGGTCCCAGATGGCGGTGGCCAGTAGCAGGCAGACTCTCTTGGCGGCGGGTGTTCTGCTTTTGCCCACTGCTCCCTCTTTTGCTACGCTGTTGGCTCGGTCTCACCACTGCCTCTTCCTCCGAACTCTGAAAGTCAGTGGCATGACCTTCATTCCATGTAGGGTCTAGGACCTCATCGTCCCATGCATCGTCTTCCACCCAGTCTTCCTCCCTGACCTCCTGTTCAGTCTGCACATTGCAGAAAGACGCAGCAGTTGGCACCTGTGTTTCATCATCAGAGATGTGCTGAGGTGTTATTCCCATGTCCTCATCATCAGGAAACATAAGTGGTTGTGCGTCAGTGCATTCTATGTCTTCCACCGCTGGGGAAGGGCTAGGTGGATGCCCTTGGGAAACCCTGCCAGCAGAGTCTTCAAACAGCATAAGAGACTGCTGCATAAGTTGAGGCTCAGACAGTTTCCCTGATATGCATGGGGGTGATGTGACAGACTGATGGGCTTGGTTTTCAGGCGCCATCTGTGCGCTTTCTGCAGAAGACTGGGTGGGAGATAATGTGAACGTGCTGGATCCACTGTCGGCCACCCAATTGACTAATGCCTGTACCTGCTCAGGCCTTACCATCCTTAGAACGGCATTGAGCCCCACCAAATATCGCTGTAAATTCTGGCGTCTACTGGGACCTGAGGTAGTTGGTACACTAGGACGTGTGGCTGTGGCAGAACGGTCACGTCCTCTCCCAGCACCAGATGGTCCACTAACACCAACACGACCATGTCCGCGTCCGCGTCCCTTACTAGATGTTTTCCTCATTGTTATCGTTCACCACAATAAGAAAAAAATTATTTGGCCGAATGTATTGAATTCAAATTCAGGCCTTTTTTTACAGGCACCTAACACTATCTACACTAATACAGGCACAGCAGTAACCACAGATTTAGCTGAATATAAATTGTAGGCCTAGTATTTAGGCGGTGGATGACAGGTATACGTTTACGGACAGAATTAGACTTGGTGATGCACGGTAGCGTTTGAAGTTATTGAGAATGACCTTATCCGCACCTTCAATCTAATATACCCTTTTATGGATAGATTTAAACTTGGCCTGATACAGCAGAAAACAATTATTTAGGGAATTGCTAAGTTGGGAATTGTATTTAACCCAGAACAAAAACTGTGCTTTGGCAGACACTAAATAACTGTGCCAGGCACAGCAGTAACCACAGATTTAGCTGAATATAAATTGTAGGCCTAGTATTTAGGCGGTGGATGACAGGTATACGTTTACGGACAGAATTAGACTTGGTGATGCACGGTAGCATTTGAAGTTATTGAGAATGACCCTATCCGCACCTTCAATCTAACATACCCTTTTATGGATAGATTTAAACTTGGCTTGATACAGCAGAAAACAATTATTTAGGGAATTGCTAAGTTGGGAATTGTATCTAACCCAGAACAAAAACTGTGCTTTGGCAGACACTAAATAACTTTGCCAGGCACAGCAGTAAACACAGATTTAGCTGAATATAAATTGTAGGCCTAGTATTTTGGCGGTGGATGACAGGTATACGTTTACGGACAGAATTAGACTTGGTGATGCACGGTAGCGTTTGAAGTTATTGAGAATGACCCTATCCGCACCTTCAATCTAATATACCCTTTTATGGATAGATTTAAACTTGGCCTGATATAGCAGAAAACAATTATTTTGAGAATTGCTAAGTTGGGAATTGTATTCAACCCAGAACAAAAACTGTGCTTTGGCAGACACTAAATAACTTTGCCAGGCACAGCAGTAACCACAGATTTAGCTGAATATAAATTGTAGGCCTAGTATTTAGGCGGTGGATGACAGGTATACGTTTACGGACAGAATTAGACATGGTGATGCACGGTAGCGTTTGAAGTTATTGAGAATGACCCTATCCGCACCTTCAATCTAATATACCCTTTTATGGATAGATTTAAACTTGGCCTGATACAGCAGAAAACAATTATTTAGGGAATTGCTAAGTTGGGAATTGTATTCAACCCAGAACAAAAACTGTGCTTTGGCAGACACTAAATAACTTTACCAGGCACAGCAGTAACCACAGATTTAGCTGAATATAAATTGTAGGCCTAGTATTTAGGCGGTGGATGACAGGTATACGTTTACGGACAGAATTAGACTTGGAGATGCACGGTAGCGTTTGAAGTTATTGAGAATGACCCTATCCGCACCTTTAATCTAATATACCCTTTTATGGATAGATTTAAACTTGGCCTGATACAGCAGAAAGCAATTATTTAGGGAATTGCTATATTGGGAATTGTATTTAACCCAGAACAAAAACTGTGCTTTGGCAGACACTAAATAACTTTGCCAGGCACAGCAGTAACCATAGATTTAGCTGAATATAAATTGTAGGCCTAGTATTTAGGCGGTGGATGACAGGTATATGTTTACGGACAGAATTAGACTTGGTGATGCACGGTAGCGTTTGAAGTTATTGAGAATAATAGCAACGGAGCGAGGCGCAGACATAGCGCAGGGCGTACTGACTTAGGGGGAAGACTGTAGGCTAGTAAGGGGTTAATGATGCTGGGTTGGTGTATGGTTGGGGGCTGGTCTGCTGGACGGAGTGGGGGGAGCTGGTAATTTCGCGGGCTGTATATAAATAACTGAGGGAGGGGCTACTGGTCAGTTGCCTGCTTGAGCCAGCGAGTTTTTTGTGGTCATGGCCTCCATGGATGAGCTTTTGGCGTCGGTGAGGGCTGCGGTGGAGTTACACGGTATGGATTTTCTTCAGCAGACCATCCAGGCTGCTCTTAACCCCCCCCCTCCGCCTCCGGTCGCGTCCGCTCGCGCTGTCAGGGCCAGGAGATCTGTCCCCCCTGAGCGCTTGAGCCCTGAATCCACCCCTCGGGTCCGCCGACGTATTAGGAGCCCCGCCAGGGACCCTCCGCTGCGGTCTGAGGTGTCTGTAGCCGGTCGGGCCCTCAGGCGCAGCGGGAGGAATCCGGGATCGCGTGGCGGGCCGGCGGGAGAGGGCCGGGTTCGTCCCAGGCCTGTTTCCCATGTTACACGGGGGAGAGTGGCATCGCCTGCGGCGGCATCCCCGCGAGATGCTCCGCGCGGGGAGCGAGCCAGGAGGGCCTTACCTGATCCTGGAGGAAGCAGTGCGGCCGGGCCGTCTTCCGGTTCGGGCCTTCGTGCGGCTGCATTGTCTGAGGTGTCGGCGCTGCGGCGGATGGATACAGGCCGGCAGCTGATGTGTGAGGTGTCCAGGGAGAGCGCAGGAGCCGGTGTTGAAGTGGATGCGTCGCGACCCCTAGTGGTGGGTCGGCGTCATTGCACCCTAATTGTTAATGAAGGGAATACTGTGGCTCTGCCCCTGGAGCAGGGGCAGGGAGAGACGGCTTGCAGTACAGCTGCTGCAGAGCCTCTTCTGTTGCAAGCAGGAAGAATGGACAGCCTGCGGCCGAGTGATCGGGCCCATACATCAAAGAGTAGGAGCATTACCCTCCCCTCTAGTCATCTGCTGGAGGGGGAGGCGTCGCAGTTGGAGGAGGGAGAACTGGATCCGGGAGCGGACGTCACGGCAGGCGGGAGAGATATTTCCAGTCTGGATGTCGCCGTGCCCTGCGGAGCAAGCACGCCGGTGGGAGTGTCTTTGAGCGGATCCGCGGCTGCCGGAGGATTCATCCGGGGACGGCCAGGTGAGATGACGTCGTGTCAGATGCTGGTTGGGGGTCCAGTACAGCATAGTGTGGGGGGGGGGGGCGGATGTTTTAGCTCGGGAGGTACTGTCGGGTATGCTGTCTTTGCTTTCACGGCTGGGGACCGGGGCTCCTGTCTCTCCGGCGTCAGTTTGGGGGTCCGCTCAGGCGTTGGGGGCGTCGGATCAGGGGACGGTGCAGGGTGCTGGTGGTTCCGGGGTGAATGTATCCGCTGTTGGTTCGCAGGCCTCAGGTTCAGGGGCGGTGGCGGGAGTTAGTAGTGATGCGGGGGATGGAGTTCGGTTGGCGGATGCCGCGAAGGGGGAGATATATGTGTGTTTTGAGGGGCCGCTGGGGGCTCACCTGAAGCAGGAAATTAGGGACAAGATTTGGAAGGATGAATATGTGGAAATATTCTCATTGCTTCCGTTGGAGAAATTTAATTTAGATAGGGGTAAACCTGATGAGAGTAAGAAAGAGGAGGAAGAACGGAGGCGGTATAGATTGATTCCGCGTTCGTTTCAGAACTGGCTTCAGGCCTTTGCGATTCTGGCCAGTGTGGTTGGGGAGAAATCGCCAGAACATTGCTCTGCACTGTTCTGCTATATGGATGCGATAGGGGAGGCTCATCGGACTTATGGGGGTGTGGCGTGGCTCAGGTATGATGAGCAGTTCCGGCAGCGGAAGGCGGTCAGGCCCAGCATACGATGGGATCATAAGGACATTGGTCTTTGGATGCGGCTGATGGCGGCGCCTAGGGGAGGTTCGCAGCCCTTTCGGGGAGCGGCCGGGGGTCCCTCGGCCTCGGAGGTGCAAGGAGGAAGTAGAAAGGGTTGTTGCTGGCAGTATAATGAAGGACATTGCAGGTTCTTGTCAGACTGCCGGTACAAGCATGAGTGCTCCGGTTGCGGTGGCTCCCACAGTTTATCGCGGTGTTTCCGGCGAGGGAGGGGTAAGGGACCCGAGGCTACGCAGAAGAGGGGTGACGCCGGTGAGGGTGGAAGAGATGGCCCCCTATTTAAGGAAGTATCCAAATAGGGAGGTGGCTCGGTTGTTGTTGGCGGGGTTTACGGAAGGTTTCGTGATTCCGTGTAGTTTAGTTGGGCCGAGTGTATCGGATAGGAATTTGAACTCGGCATTGCGCCATCCGGGTGTGGTAAGGGAGAAGATTGAGAAGGAGGTTGTGGCGGGCAGGGTTGTAGGCCCCTTCAAGGAGCGTCCTTTGCCTGATTTGTGGGTCTCCCCGTTGGGTTTGGTGCCTAAGAAGGAGCCCAATAAGTTTAGGTTGATTCATCATTTGTCATATCCGCAAGGGGGGTCTGTGAATGATGGGATTGCTGATGAGTTGTGTTCGGTGTCCTACACGTCGTTTGATGCGGCGGTGCGTTGGGTTAGGCGTTTCGGGCAGGGCGCCTTGCTTGCTAAAACGGACATTGAGGCTGCTTTTCGGTTGTTGCCCATCCACCCGGATAGCTTGCATTTACTTGGTTTCCAATGGGAGGGTTGTTTTTATGTGGATTGTTGTTTGCCGATGGGCTGCGCAATTTCTTGTTCATTGTTTGAATCGTTCAGTTCGTTTTTGGAGTGGGTAGTGAAACAGGAGTCTGGGTGGAATTCAGTATTGCATTACCTGGACGATTTTTTGTTCTTAGGTCCGGCTGAATCCAGGGTGTGTGCTGTTCTGTTGCATACGATGGAGCGTGTGGCGGCTAGGTTTGGGATCCCTTTAGCGGGTGACAAAACAGAGGGTCCTTCCACTGTATTGACGTTTTTGGGGATTGAGATTGACAGCATGGCCATGGAGTGTCGGCTACCTGACAACAAGGTGTCTGATTTGTTGGCTGAGGTTGTCTTCCTACGAAGGGCCAAAAAGGTCCAGCTCAAGCGGGTGCAGTCGGTCTTGGGCAAACTGAATTTCGCTTGTCGTATTTTGCCGATGGGACGGGTTTTTTGTCGGCGGCTGGCGTTGGCTACGGCGGGTGTTGTTGCACCGTTTCATTATTTACGGTTACCGGCTGAGGTAAAGGAAGACTTGGCGGTTTGGGAGAGCTTTCTTGGGGAGTATAATGGGCGGTCTATGTGGATGGAAGAGGCGATTAGTAGTGTGGATTTGGAATTGTTTTCGGATGCGGCAGGTTCGGGTGGATATGGTGTTTTTTGTCAGGGGCAATGGAGTGCGGAGGCATGGCCGGAAGAGTGGAGACGGGCTGGTGTCCTCGGCAACTTGGTGTTGTTGGAGCTTTTCCCTATTGTTTTGGCTACGGAGTTGTGGGGGGAATGGCTTAGGAATCGGCGGGTGCGTTTCTACTGTGATAATATGGGTGTGGTGCAGGCGATTAATAGTCAGACAGCCAACTCTCCGCCGGTGTTGAATTTATTAAGGCATTTGGTGTTGAGGGGTTTGCGGCTGAATGCCTGTTTTGTTGCCGTGCATGTTCCTGGGGTAGATAACTCACTTGCTGATTCCCTTTCTCGTTTCCAGTGGGATCGCTTTCGCAGCCTGGCGCCGGGTGCCGAAGTTCGGGGGTTACCCTGTCCCCAGTGGCTCTGGAGCGTGGCCTTGGGGTGTCAGCAGACCTGATTAGGCAGTCGCTCAGTAGAGGTACGTGGGCGGCTTACTCGGCGGTGTGGGTTTTGTGGGAGGAATTGATAGAGCAGGTAGGTGGTTGTAGTTCGGATGATGATTTCCGGACGTTATTGGTTTTTTGGGTGGGTTCGTGTTATGCGGCAGGTCTGTTTTTCTCGGTGGTGTCAAAGAGGGTTGCGGCTGTGGCTTTCTGGTTGCGTTGGCGGGGTCTGGCGGATGTTTCTAAGTGTTTTGGGGTTCAGCAGGCATTGAAGGGTTACCGTCGTGGGTTGATTCGGAGGGACACTAGAAGGCCAGTGTCTTTTGCGGTGTTGCAGTTGTTGTGGGGGAGGGCAGAGTCGGTTTGTGTGTCGGCATTTGAGGTGTTGTTGTTTAGGGCTGCTTTTTCGCTAGCCTTTTTTGGAGCGTTTCGTATTTCTGAATTGGTGGCAGCTAGTCGCTCGGGTGGTGGAGGTTTGTTGTTGGAAGATGTACGGTTGTTGGAAGGCAGTTTGCGGTGCGTAATACGCAAGTCTAAAACTGATCAGGAAGGTAGAGGTGTGGTTTTGTGGCTTCGGCAATTGGTGGGGTCGGTACTTTGTCCAGTGCGCTGCGTTGAGGAATATCTGGGAGTGCGGCCGGATGTATCGGGTGCATTGTTGGTTCATCAGGACGGGTTGCGGTTGTCTCGCTTTCAATTCATATCTGTTTTTAGGAAGTGTTTGTTGGCGGCGGGTTTGCCTGTTAATGATTATGCTTCCCACTCCTTTCGGATTGGGGCAGCAACTGAAGCGGCCAGGTGGGGGCTGGGTGTAGATGTTATCAAGCGAATTGGTCGCTGGGAGTCGGATTGTTTTCAATCATATATTCGACCTCATCTTTTATGAAGGACTGTTGGGCGGGTCTTCTGTGAGTGAAACATGTTGGTGTTATGGATCTGTTATGATATGTTTATTTTTTGTTACAGGGGCAGCGCCTTGTCTGGCATGGATTTTCGGGCACTCGTACGTCCATTGGGGGGCCTTACGTGCGGATGTCAGGCGGAACGGACGCCAATTGGGTTTCCCGGCAGATGAGTTGGTAATCAGGTGGATTGGGTTGAGGGGGCTCCTTTGGGGTCGGGTGTTGCCTGAAATTCAGGTTAATGCCACTTTAGATCGGCCGCCGGATATCTTAGTGCTCCATGTTGGGGGCAACGATCTGGGTGTTAGGCGATCTCGGGATGTGATCCGGGACATTAAGTTGGATGTGCTGCGCTTATTGTCGGATTTTCCGGATTTGTTGATTGTTTGGTCAGAGGTGGTTGCGAGACGTAGCTGGCGGTTGGCCAGGTCGGTGGAGCGTATCAATAAAGCCCGGGCAAAATTGAATAAGGAGGTGGGGCGTTTTGTTCGCAGGCAAGGTGGTTTGGTAGTGCGTCACCGGGAATTGGAGGCGGCGTCGCCTCAATTCTTGAGAGAGGATGGTGTGCACCTGAATGACGTTGGCATAGACATGTGGGCATTGGGTATTCAGGAGGGTTTGGAGACTGCCCTTAAGGTATGGCGGGACGCCCACAGGTGAGGTGTCACCGGTGGTCGTTTTGTGGCTGCTTGATATGGGATCCTGGGGGAGCAATTCAATGGTTAAGAGATGCAGGACATGTTGGAGCCTGCATCTCATATGGTTTGTTAATACCGAGGATGGGGCTCCTGTTTGGGCTACAAGGCCTACAGGAGGGATACTGGTATACTTCAAGGAGTTGGTGCCCTTGGGTCGGTGAGTGCGGCCAAGGGTAAGCTTGAAGTACGAGGTGAGGCGGTGAAGGAGGATACTGCTAGTTTGGGTTGCCCTCCAGGATCCTTGGTACGGTGCAGTAGGTGATAATGTTGAGGGATGTTTAAGAAGTGCCTGCTGTTATTATTGTTATTATTATTCATGTTATATGGTGAAAGATGTTGCTTTAATGTGTGGAATAATAAAGTTTGGCCGTCATGGTCATTTTACCAAGCAAGTAGGTGTTGGCGTGATTATTTAAAGGGGATTTGGGTAGGTATCAGTAGACGGAGGAAATTCTTCCATCCTATTAAGTCATAATAGCAACGGAGCGAGGCGCAGACATAGCGCAGGGCGTACTGACTTAGGGGGAAGACTGTAGGCTAGTAAGGGGTTAATGATGCTGGGTTGGTGTATGGTTGGGGGCTGGTCTGCTGGACGGAGTGGGGGGAGCTGGTAATTTCGCGGGCTGTATATAAATAACTGAGGGAGGGGCTACTGGTCAGTTGCCTGCTTGAGCCAGCGAGTTTTCCCCACCCTCCCGCCCTTGTATTGGTGGTAGCCCTGTGGCAGTTTAGGAGGGGCTGCTTGATATGGGATCCTGGGGGAGCAATTCAATGGTTAAGAGATGCAGGACATGTTGGAGCCTGCATCTCATATGGTTTGTTAATACCGAGGATGGGGCTCCTGTTTGGGCTACAAGGCCTACAGGAGGGATACTGGTATACTTCAAGGAGTTGGTGCCCTTGGGTCGGTGAGTGCGGCCAAGGGTAAGCTTGAAGTACGAGGTGAGGCGGTGAAGGAGGATACTGCTAGTTTGGGTTGCCCTCCAGGATCCTTGGTACGGTGCAGTAGGTGATAATGTTGAGGGATGTTTAAGAAGTGCCTGCTGTTATTATTGTTATTATTATTCATGTTATATGGTGAAAGATGTTGCTTTAATGTGTGGAATAATAAAGTTTGGCCGTCATGGTCATTTTACCAAGCAAGTAGGTGTTGGCGTGATTATTTAAAGGGGATTTGGGTAGGTATCAGTAGACGGAGGAAATTCTTCCATCCTATTAAGTCATGACCCTATCCGCACCTTCAATCTAATATACCCTTTTATGGATAGATTTAAACTTGGCCTGATACAGCAGAAAACAATTATTTAGGGAATTGCTAAGTTGGGAATTGTATTATACCCAGAACAAAAACTGTGCTTTGGCAGACAGCAGACAGAATTACAATTGGCTAGCCACAGCTGAAACACCAGATTTAGGGTACTGCTATTTTGGCAATTGTATTTTACCCCTCAATAAAATAGCAAGCACAGCCAAGCCCCTGATGTAGGATATAGCAAAAACAAAAAAACTGAAAAAAGTGACTGAAAAACGCTCTGGGCAGCCTTAAAACAGTGAGCAATTGAATAGCAGAGGTTGTATTGTACACAGCTGTACATCGATCACTTCAGTAAGTAAATCACTGCCTAATCTCGCCCTAACAGCAGCAGCTGCATCCTATCCCCACTGAGCAGAGCAGAGTGACGTGCGGCGCTACGTGACTCCAGCTTAAATAGAGGCTGGGTCACATGCTGCACTGGCCAATCACAGCCATGCCAATAGTAGGCATGGCTGTGATGTCCTCTTGGGGCAAGTAGTATGACGCTTGTTCATTGGCTGCTTTGCAGGCTTTCAAAAAGTGCCAAGAAAGCGAAGAACACCGAACCCGAACTCAGACTTTTACGAAAATGTTCGGGTCCGTGTCACGAACACCCCAAAATTCGGTACGAACCCGAACTATACAGTTCGGGTTCGCTCATCCCTAATTGTCAAAGGAAAACTCACCATTAAAATGAAAACCCAAAGAATTAAAGCCATCTGGATGAACTGGCAGCAAACTGATAGCTGACTTAATATCTGCCTTAGCTAAAAAACAACCTTCACCAACAGAATTTAATAAAGAAACTGTCATCCTAAAATCCGAAAAAGGGGGAGAAACAAAAGGGCCTTCAACTCTACCTTCTTTAATTTCTTTATCAATTTTCTGTTTAACTATATACAAGTTCCGGTTAACTGATGGCAAATTATCAAACCAAACACAACCTTTACCTAAAAAGTTTGGGACATAAACACCAAACGAAAAACCACTAAGAATTATTTCCGCCTTCAGCCTGTCTGGAAACAATTCTAGCCAAGGTCGCATTTCTTCCAATTTCTCCGGCGTCTGACCTTTTTGGAAATTCTCTACTATTGTGTCCTGATTGATTCGACTTCTTAAACCAGCGAAAACTGGGGTGAGCACTAGCACAAAATGAACATTTGTGACGGTACCTGCAATTAGCTAACCATTTGCATGCCGATTCATTGTATGCAAAGCATATGCCTTTTTTAAAAGTAGTACTAGACGCCGGTGAAATATTTGGCCTAGCTTGGAAACCAGCTCTCTGCGGCAACATCAAACTAAGCCAAAGTCCAACATCCTTTGCTCCTCAATAGAGATGAGCGAACACCTGGATGTTCGGGTTCGAGAAGTTCGGCCGAACTTCCCGGAAATGTTCGGGTTCGGGATCCGAACCCGATCCGAACTTCGTCCCGAACCCGAACCCCATTGAAGTCAATGGGGACCCGAACTTTTGATCACTAAAAAGGCTGTAAAACAGCCCAGGAAAGAGCTAGAGGGCTGCAAAAGGCAGCAACATGTAGGTAAATCCCCTGCAAACAAATGTGGATAGGGAAATGAATTAAAATAAAAATTTAAAAAATAAAAATGAACCAATATCAATTGGACAGAGGTCCCATAGCAGAGAATCTGGCTTCACGTCAGCAGAGAATCAGTCTCTTCATGCCATAGCAAAGAATCTGGCTTCATGTCAGCAGAGAATCAGTCTCTTCATGCCATAGCAGAGAATCTGGCTTCATGTCAGCGCAGAATCAGTCTTCATGTCATAGCAGAGAATCAGGCTTCACGTCACCCACCACTGGAACAGGCCACTGTCACACATTTAGGCCCCGGCACCCAGGCAGAGGAGAGAGGTCCCGTAACAGAGAATCTGGCCTGATGTCAGCACAGAATCTGTCTTCATGTCATAGCAGAGAATCAGGCTTCACGTCACCCACCACTGGAACAGGCCACTGTCACACATTTAGGCCCCGGCACCCAGACAGAGGAGAGCGGTCCCGTAACAGAGAATCTGGCCTTATGTCAGCGCAGAATCTGTCTTCATGTCATAGCAGAGAATCAGGCTTCACGTCACCCACCACTGGAACAGGTCACTGTCACACATTTAGGCCCAGGCACCAAGGCAGAGGAGAGAGGTCCCGTAACAGAGAATCTGGCCTTATGTCAGCGCAGAATCTGTATTCATGTCATAGCAGAGAATCAGGCTTCACGTCACCCACCACTGGAACAGGCCACTGTCACACATTTAGGCCCCGGCACCCAGACAGAGAAGAGCGGTCCCGTAACAGAGAATCTGGCCTTATGTCAGCGCAGAATCTGTCTTCGTGTCATAGCAGAGAATCAGGCTTCACGTCACCCACCACTGGAACAGGCCACTGTCACACATTTAGGCCCAGGCACCCAGGCAGAGGAGAGAGGTCCCGTAACAGAGAATCTGGCCTTATGTCAGCGCAGAATCTGTAATCATGTCATAGCAGAGAATCAGGCTTCACGTCACCCACCACTGGAACAGGCCACTGTCACACATTTAGGCCCCGGCACCCAGGCAGAGAAGAGCGGTCCCGTAACAGAGAATCTGGCCTTATGTCAGCGCAGAATATGTCTTCATGTCATAGCAGAGAATCAGGCTTCACGTCACCCACCACTGGAACAGGCCACTGTCACACATTTAGGCCCAGGCACCCAGGCAGAGGAGAGAGGTCCCGTAACAGAGAATCTGGCCTTATGTCATCGCAGAATCTGTCTTCATGTCATAGCAGAGAATCAGGCTTCACGTCACCCACCACTAGAACAGGCCACTGTCACACATTTAGGCCCAGGCACCCAGGCAGAGGAGAGAGGTCCCGTAACAGAGAATCTGGCCTTATGTCAGCGCAGAATCTGTCTTCATGTCATAGCAGAGAATCAGGCTTCACGTCACCCACCACTGGAACAGGCCACTGTCACACATTTAGGCCCAGGCACCCAGGCAGAGGAGAGAAGTCCCGTAACAGAGAATCTGGCCTTATGTCAGCGCAGAATCTGTCTTCATGTCATAGCAGAGAATCAGGCTTCACGTCACCCACCACTGGAACAGGCCACTGTCACACATTTAGGCCCAGGCACCCAGGCAGAGGAGAGAGGTCCCGTAACAGAGAATCTGGCCTTATGTCAGCGCAGAATCTGTATTCATGTCATAGCAGAGAATCAGGCTTCACGTCACCCACCACTGGAACAGGCCACTGTCACACATTTAGGCCCAGGCACCCAGACAGAGGAGAGCGGTCCCGTAACAGAGAATCTGGCCTTATGTCAGCGCAGAATCTGTCTTCATGTCATAGCAGAGAATCAGGCTTCACGTCACCCACCACTGGAACAGGCCACTGTCACACATTTAGGCCCCGGCACCCAGGCAGAGGAGAGAGGTCCCGTAACAGAGAATCTGGCCTGATGTCAGCACAGAATCTGTCTTCATGTCATAGCAGAGAATCAGGCTTCACGTCACCCACCACTGGAACAGGCCACTGTCACACATTTAGGCCCCGGCACCCAGACAGAGGAGAGCGGTCCCGTAACAGAGAATCTGGCCTTATGTCAGCGCAGAATCTGTCTTCATGTCATAGCAGAGAATCAGGCTTCACGTCACCCACCACTGGAACAGGTCACTGTCACACATTTAGGCCCAGGCACCAAGGCAAAGGAGAGAGGTCCCGTAACAGAGAATCTGGCCTTATGTCAGCGCAGAATCTGTATTCATGTCATAGCAGAGAATCAGGCTTCACGTCACCCACCACTGGAACAGGCCACTGTCACACATTTAGGCCCCGGCACCCAGACAGAGAAGAGCGGTCCCGTAACAGAGAATCTGGCCTTATGTCAGCGCAGAATCTGTCTTCGTGTCATAGCAGAGAATCAGGCTTCACGTCACCCACCACTGGAACAGGCCACTGTCACACATTTAGGCCCAGGCACCCAGGCAGAGGAGAGAGGTCCCGTAACAGAGAATCTGGCCTTATGTCAGCGCAGAATCTGTAATCATGTCATAGCAGAGAATCAGGCTTCAGGTCACCCACCACTGGAACAGGCCACTGTCACACATTTAGGCCCCGGCACCCAGGCAGAGGAGAGCGGTCCCGTAACAGAGAATCTGGCCTTATGTCAGCGCAGAATATGTCTTCATGTCATAGCAGAGAATCAGGCTTCACGTCACCCACCACTGGAACAGGCCACTGTCACACATTTAGGCCCAGGCACCCAGGCAGAGGAGAGAGGTCCCGTAACAGAGAATCTGGCCTTATGTCATCGCAGAATCTGTCTTCATGTCATAGCAGAGAATCAGGCTTCACGTCACCCACCACTGGAACAGGCCACTGTCACACATTTAGGCCCAGGCACCCAGGCAGAGGAGAGAGGTCCCGTAACAGAGAATCTGGCCTTATGTCAGCGCAGAATCTGTCTTCATGTCATAGCAGAGAATCAGGCTTCACGTCACCCACCACTGGAACAGGCCACTGTCACACATTTAGGCCCAGGCACCCAGGCAGAGGAGAGAAGTCCCGTAACAGAGAATCTGGCCTTATGTCAGCGCAGAATCTGTCTTCATGTCATAGCAGAGAATCAGGCTTCACGTCACCCACCACTGGAACAGGCCACTGTCACACATTTAGGCCCAGGCACCCAGGCAGAGGAGAGAGGTCCCGTAACAGAGAATCTGGCCTTATGTCAGCGCAGAATCTGTATTCATGTCATAGCAGAGAATCAGGCTTCACGTCACCCACCACTGGAACAGGCCACTGTCACACATTTAGGCCCAGGCACCCAGACAGAGGAGAGCGGTCCCGTAACAGAGAATCTGGCCTTATGTCAGCGCAGAATCTGTCTTCATGTCATAGCAGAGAATCAGGCTTCACGTCACCCACCACTGGAACAGGCCACTGTCACACATTTAGGCCCAGGCACCCAGGCAGAGGAGAGAGGTCCCGTAACAGAGAATCTGGCCTTATGTCAGCGCAGAATCTGTCTTCATGTCATAGCAGAGAATCAGGCTTCACGTCACCCATCACTGGAACAGGCCACTGTCACACATTTAGGCCCAGGCACCCAGGCAGAGGAGAGAGGTCCCGTAACAGAGAATCTGGCCTTATGTCAGCGCAGAATCTGTCTTCATGTCATAGCAGAGAATCAGGCTTCACGTCACCCACCACTGGAACAGGCCACTGTCACACATTTAGGCCCAGGCACCCAGGCAGAGGAGAGAAGTCCCGTAACAGAGAATCTGGCCTTATGTCAGCGCAGAATCTGTCTTCATGTCATAGCAGAGAATCAGGCTTCACGTCACCCACCACTGGAACAGGCCACTGTCACACATTTAGGCCCCGGCACCCAGGCAGAGGAGAGAGGTTCCGTAACAGAGAATCTGGCCTTATGTCAGCGCAGAATCTGTATTCATGTCATAGCAGAGAATCAGGCTTCACGTCACCCACCACTGGAACAGGCCACTGTCACACATTTAGGCCCAGGCACCCAGACAGAGGAGAGCGGTCCCGTAACAGAGAATCTGGCCTTATGTCAGCGCAGAATATGTCTTCATGTCATAGCAGAGAATCAGGCTTCACGTCACCCACCACTGGAACAGGCCACTGTCACACATTTAGGCCCAGGCACCCAGGCAGAGGAGAGAGGTCCCGTAACAGAGAATCTGGCCTTATGTCAGCGCAGAATCTGTATTCATGTCATAGCAGAGAATCAGGCTTCACGTCACCCATCACTGGAACAGGCCACTGTCACACATTTAGGCCCAGGCACCCAGGCAGAGGAGAGAGGTCCCGTAACAGAGAATCTGGCCTTATGTCAGCGCAGAATCTGTCTTCATGTCATAGCAGAGAATCAGGCTTCACGTCACCCACCACTGGAACAGGCCACTGTCACACATTTAGGCCCAGGCACCCAGGCAGAGGAGAGAGGTCCCGTAACAGAGAATCTGGCCTTATGTCAGCGCAGAATCTGTCTTCATGTCATAGCAGAGAATCAGGCTTCACGTCACCCACCACTGGAACAGGCCACTGTCACACATTTAGGCCCAGGCACCCAGACAGAGGAGAGCGGTCCCGTAACAGAGAATCTGGCCTTATGTCAGCGCAGAATCTGTCTTCATGTCATAGCAGAGAATCAGGCTTCACGTCACCCACCACTGGAACAGGCCACTGTCACACATTTAGGCCCAGGCACCCAGGCAGAGGAGAGAGGTCCCGTAACAGAGAATCTGGCCTTATGTCAGCGCAGAATCTGTCTTCATGTCATAGCAGAGAATCAGGCTTCACGTCACCCACCACTGGAACAGGCCACTGTCACACATTTAGGCCCCGGCACCCAGACAGAGGAGAGGTTCATTCAACTTTGGGTTGCCCCGCAATATAATGGTAAAATGAAATTAAAAATAGTATTGAATGAGGAAGTGCCCTGGAGTAGAATAATATATTGTTAAGGGGAGGTAGTTAATATCTAATCTGCACAAGGGATGGACAGGTCCTGTGGGATCCATGCCTGGTTCATTTTTATGAACGTCAGCTTGTCCACATTGGCTGTAGACAGGCGGCTGCGTTTGTCTGTAATGACGCCCCCAGCCATGTTGGTGGAGTACTCGAAACAGCGCAACAGGGCACACAGGTCTCGCATGGAGACCCAGTCATTGGTGGTGAAGTGTGTCTGATCCGCAGTGCGACTGACCCGTGCGTGCTGCAGCTGAAACTCCACTATGGCCTGCTGCTGCTCGCACAGTCTGTCCAGCATATGCAAGGTGGAGTTCCACCTGTTGGGTACGTCGCATATGAGCCGGTGAGCGGGAAGGCCGAAGTTACGCTGTAGCGCAGACAGGCGAGCAGCGGCAGGGTGTGAACGCCGAAAGCGCGAACAGACGGCCCGCACTTTATGCAGCAGCTCTGACATGTCGGGGTAGTTGCGAATGAACTTCTGCACCACCAAATTCAGCACATGCGCCAGGCAAGGGATGTGCGTCAAACCGGCTAGTCCCAGAGCTGCAACGAGATTTCGCCCATTATCGAACACCACCAGGCCGGGCTTGAGGCTCACCGGCAGCAACCACTCGTCGGTCTATTGTTCTATACCCCGCCACAACTCCTGTGCGGTGTGGGGCCTGTCCCCCAAACATATGAGTTTCAGAATGGCCTGCTGACGTTTACCAAGTGCTGTGCTGAAGTTGGTGGTGAAGGTGTGTGGCTGACTGGATGAGCAGGTTGAAGAAGAGGAGGAGGAAGCTGAGTAGGAGGAGGAGGAGACAGGAGGCAAAGAATGTTGCCCTGCGATCCTTGGCGGCGGAAGGACGTGCGCCAAACAGCTCTCCGCCTGGGGCCCAGCCGCCACTAGATTTACCCAGTGTGCAGTTAGGGAGATATAGCGTCCCTGGCCGTGCTTACTGGTCCACGTATCTGTGGTTAGGTGGACCTTGCCACAGATGGCGTTGCGCAGTGCACACTTGATTTTATCGGACACTTGTTTGTGCAGGGAAGGCACGGCTCTCTTGGAGAAGTAGTGGCGGCTGGGAACAACATACTGTGGGACAGCAAGTGACATGAGCTGTTTGAAGCTGTGTGTGTCCACCAGCCTAAATGACAGCATTTCATAGGCCAGTAGTTTAGAAATGCTGGCATTCAGGGCCAGGGATCGAGGGTGGCTAGGTGGGAATTTACGCTTTCTCTCAAATGTTTGTGAGATGGAGAGCTGAACGCTGCCGTGTGACATGGTTGAGATGCTTGGTGACGCAGGTGGTGGTGTTGGTGGTACATCCCATGTTTGCTGGGCGGCAGGTGCCAACGTTCCTCCAGAGGCGGAGGAAGAGGCCGAGGCGGCGGCAGCAGCAGAAGAGGCCGAGGCAGCAGCAGCAGAAGAGCTAGCAGGGGGAGCCTGAGTGACTTCTTTGTTTTTAAGGTGTTTACTCCACTGCAGTTCATGCTTTGCATGCAGGTGCCTGGTCATTCAGGCTCTGATGGCACAGCGTGCAAACCACTCGGGTCTTGTCGTCAGCACATTGTTTGAAGAAGTGCCATGCCAGGGAACTCCTTGAAGCTGCCTTTGGGGTGCTCGGTCCCAGATGGCGACGGTCAGTAGAAGGCGGAGTCTCTTGGCGGCGGGTGTTCTGATTTTGCCCACTGCTCCCTCTTTTGCTATGCTGTTGGCTCGGTCTCACCACTGCCTCTTCCTCCGAACTGTGATAGTCAGTGGCACGACCTTCATTCCATGTGGGGTCTAGGACCTCATCGTCCCCTGCATCGTCTTCCACCCAGTCTTGATCCCTAACCTCCTGTTCAGTCTTCACACTGCAGAAAGACGCAGCAGTTGGCACCTGTGTTTCGTCATCATCAGAGACGTGCTGGGGTGGTATTCCCATGTCCTCATCATCAGGAAAAATAAGTGGTTGTGCGTCAGTGCATTCTATCTCTTCCACCCCTGGGGAAGGGCTAGGTGGATGCCCTTGGGAAACCCTGGCAGCAGAGTCTTCAAACAGCATAAGAGACTGCTGCATAACTTGAGGCTCAGACAGTTTCCCTGATATGCATGGGGGTGATGTGACAGACCGATGGGCTTGGTTTTCATGCGCCATCTGTGCGCTTTCTGCAGAAGACTGGGTGGGAGATAATGTGAACGTGCTGGATGCACTGTCGGCCACCCAATTGACTAATGCCTGCACCTGCTCAGGCCTTACCATCCTTAGAACGGCATTGGGCCCCACAAAATATCACTGTAAATTCTGCTGGCTACTGGGACCTGAGGTAGTTGGTTCACTAGGACGTGTGGCTGTGGCAGAACGGCCACGTCCTCTCCCAGCACCAGAGGGTCCACTAACACCACCACGACCATGTCCACGTCCGCGTCCCTTATTAGATGTTTTCCTCATTGTTCCCGTTCACCACAATTTTGAGAATGGCAAATTTGGGAATGGTTTTTCAACCCAGAAAAAAAAGTGTGCTTTTACGGTCACTACAAATAACTTGACCAGCTAAAACAGTAGAGATTTGGTTAAATAGAGATGTGAGGCCTGTTTTTTTTTGCGCTGTGTGACAGGTATAGGTTTAATCACAGAATCAGATTTCTATCAGCAGGCTAGCGTGTGTCTTAGGTTTTTCTGAATGACACTATCACTAGCTTCAATGTAAGATATTCTTTTTGGGATAGATTTCAAGTAGGCCTCAAATACCAGAAACTAGTTATTTTGCGAATGGCAAATTTGGGAATGGTTTTTCAACCCAGAAAAAAAAGTGTGCCTTCATGGTCACTACAAATAACTTGACCAGCTAAAACAGTAGAGATTTGGTTAAATAGAGATGTGAGGCCTGTTTTTTTTTGCGCTGTGTGACAGGTATAGGTTTAATCACAGAATCAGATTTCTATCAGCACGCTAGCGTGTGTCTTAGGTTTTTCTGAATGACACTATCACTAGCTTCAATGTAAGATATTCTTTTTGGGATAGATTTCAAGTAGGCCTCAAATACCAGAAACTAGTTATTTTGAGAATGGCAAATTTGGGAATGGTTTTTCAACCCAGAAAAAAAAGTGTGCTTTTACGGTCACTACAAATAACTTGACCAGCGAAAACAGTAGAGATTTGGTTAAATAGAGATGTGAGGCCTGTTTTTTTTTGCGCTGTGTGACAGGTATAGGTTTAATCTCAGAATCAGATTTCTATCAGCACGCTAGCGTGTGTCTTAGGTTTTTCTGAATGACACTATCAGTACCTTCAATGTAAGATATCCTTTTTGGGATAGATTTCAAGTAGGCCTCAAATACCAGAAACTAGTTATTTTGAGAATGGCAAATTTGGGAATAGTTTTTCAACCCAGAAAAAAAAGTGTACTCCATGTTAAATTGTTATCCTGTTCTCCCCCCCCCCCCCAAGTTACGGTTCTTCTTGTGATGTAGCTGGGATGACCCGACAAGATTGTCACACGCAGTAACTTAGAAGCTGACTAAATCTCACAATACTGGGCAACTGTAGTGATATAGGATCATAACAAATAGCAACTACGCTATCATCTAGTTAATAAAGACTGCGGTCCTAATTTGCTATTTGGTTGATTGTCGCCCCAGCACTAATAATCAGGGGTTCAATAACTTTAGGAAACTAAATATTCTCATCTCATTACTTGATTGTTATATTTTTTTTATTGTAACACATGTCATGACATTAATGATATGTATACCATTCTGATTTATGTTTACGATATTGATTTAAACTATCATTTTATTGTATTACAAATTTGTTCTTTGAACCTGAAAAATTTGAATAAAAAAAGAATTTAAACAGAAAAAAAAGTGTGCTTTTACGGTCACTACAAATAACTTGAGCAGCTAAAACAGTACAGATTTGCTTGAATAGAAATGTGAGACCTGTTTTTTTTTGCACTGTGTGACAGGTTAAGGTTTAATCTCAGAATCAGACTTCTATCTGCACGGTAGCGTGTGTCTTAGGTTTTTCTGAATCACACTATCAGTACCTTTAATGTAAGATATCCTTTTTGGGATAGATTTTAAGTAGGCCTCAAATACCAGAAACTAGTTATTTGGAGAATGGCAAATTTGGGAATAGTTTTTCAACCCAGAAAAAAAAGTGTGCTTTTACGGTCACTACAAATAACTTGAGCAGCTAAAACAGTACAGATTTGCTTGAATAGAAATGTGAGACCTGTTATTTTTTGCACTCTGTGACAGGTTAAGGTTTAATCTCAGAATCAGACTTCTATCTGCACGGTAGCTTGTGTCTTAGGTTTTTCTGAATCACACTATCAGTACCTTCAATGTAAGATATCCTTTTTGGGATAGATTTCAAGTAGGCCTCAAATACCAGAAACTAGTTATTTTGAGAATGGCAAATTTGGGAATAGTTTTTCAACCCAGAAAAAAAAGTGTGCTTTTACGGTCGCTACAAATAACTTGACCAGCTAAAACAGTACAGATTTGCTTGAATAGAAATGTGAGACCTGTTTTTTTTTGCACTCTGTGACAGGTTAAGGTTTAATCTCAGAATCAGACTTCTATCTGCACGGTAGCGTGTGTCTTAGGTTTTTCTGAATCACACTATCAGTACCTTCAATGTAAGATATCCTTTTTGGGATAGATTTTAAGTAGGCCTCAAATACCAGAAACTAGTTATTTGGAGAATGGCAAATTTGGGAATAGTTTTTCAACCCAGAAAAAAAAGTGTGCTTTTACGGTCGCTACAAATAACTTGACCAGCTAAAACAGTACAGATTTGCTTGAATAGAAATGTGAGACCTGTTTTTTTTTGCACTGTGTGACAGGTTAAGGTTTAATCTCAGAATCAGACTTCTATCTGCACGGTAGCGTGTGTCTTAGGTTTTTCTGAATGACACTATCAGTACCTTCAATGTAAGATATCCTTTTTGGGATAGATTTCAAGTAGGCCTCAAAGACCAGAAACTAGTTATTTTGAGAATGGCAAATTTGGGAATAGTTTTTCAACCCATAAAAAAAAGTGTACTCCATGTTAAATTGTTATCCTGTTCTCCCCCTCCCCCCCCCAAGTTACGGTTCTTCTTGTGATGTAGCTGGGATGACCCGACAAGATTGTCACACGCAGTAACTTAGAAGCTGACTAAATCTCACAATACTGGGCAACTGTAGTGATATAGGATCATAACAAATAGCAACTACGCTATCATCTAGTTAATAAACACTGCGGTCCTAATTTGCTATTTGGTTGATTGTCGCCCCAGCACTAATAATCAGGGGTTCAATAACTTTAGGAAACTAAATACTCTCATCTCATTACTTGATTGTTATATTTTTTTTATTGTAACACATGTCATGACATTAATGATATGTATACCATTCTGATTTATGTTTACAATATTGATTTAAACTATCATTTTATTGTATTACAAATTTGTTCTTTGAACCTGAAAAATTTGAATAAAAAAAGAATTTAAACAGAAAAAAAAGTGTGCTTTTACGGTCACTACAAATAACTTGAGCAGCTAAAACAGTACAGATTTGCTTGAATAGAAATGTGAGACCTGTTTTTTTTTGCACTGTGTGACAGGTTAAGGTTTAATCTCATAATCAGACTTCTATCTGCACGGTAGCTTGTGTCTTAGGTTTTTCTGAATCACACTATCAGTACCTTCAATGTAAGATATCCTTTTTGGGATAGATTTCAAGTAGGCCTCAAATACCAGAAACTAGTTATTTTGAGAATGGCAAATTTGGGAATAGTTTTTCAACCCAGAAAAAAAAGTGTGCTTTTACGGTCGCTACAAATAACTTGACCAGCTAAAACAGTACAGATTTGCTTGAATAGAAATGTGAGACCTGTTTTTTTTTGCACTCTGTGACAGGTTAAGGTTTAATCTCAGAATCAGACTTCTATCTGCACGGTAGCGTGTGTCTTAGGTTTTTCTGAATCACACTATCAGTACCTTCAATGTAAGATATCCTTTTTGGGATAGATTTTAAGTAGGCCTCAAATACCAGAAACTAGTTATTTGGAGAATGGCAAATTTGGGAATAGTTTTTCAACCCAGAAAAAAAAGTGTGCTTTTACGGTCGCTACAAATAACTTGACCAGCTAAAACAGTACAGATTTGCTTGAATAGAAATGTGAGACCTGTTTTTTTTTGCACTGTGTGACAGGTTAAGGTTTAATCTCAGAATCAGACTTCTATCTGCACGGTAGCGTGTGTCTTAGGTTTTTCTGAATGACACTATCAGTACCTTCAATGTAAGATATCCTTTTTGGGATAGATTTCAAGTAGGCCTCAAAGACCAGAAACTAGTTATTTTGAGAATGGCAAATTTGGGAATAGTTTTTCAACCCAGAAAAAAAAGTGTACTCCATGTTAAATTGTTATCCTGTTCTCCCCCTCCCCCCCCCAAGTTACGGTTCTTCTTGTGATGTAGCTGGGATGACCCGACAAGATTGTCACACGCAGTAACTTAGAAGCTGACTAAATCTCACAATACTGGGCAACTGTAGTGATATAGGATCATAACAAATAGCAACTACGCTATCATCTAGTTAATAAACACTGCGGTCCTAATTTGCTATTTGGTTGATTGTCGCCCCAGCACTAATAATCAGGGGTTCAATAACTTTAGGAAACTAAATACTCTCATCTCATTACTTGATTGTTATATTTTTTTTATTGTAACACATGTCATGACATTAATGATATGTATACCATTCTGATTTATGTTTACAATATTGATTTAAACTATCATTTTATTGTATTACAAATTTGTTCTTTGAACCTGAAAAATTTGAATAAAAAAAGAATTTAAACAGAAAAAAAAGTGTGCTTTTACGGTCACTACAAATAACTTGAGCAGCTAAAACAGTACAGATTTGCTTGAATAGAAATGTGAGACCTGTTTTTTTTTGCACTGTGTGACAGGTTAAGGTTTAATCTCATAATCAGACTTCTATCTGCACGGTAGCTTGTGTCTTAGGTTTTTCTGAATCACACTATCAGTACCTTCAATGTAAGATATCCTTTTTGGGATAGATTTCAAGTAGGCCTCAAATACCAGAAACTAGTTATTTTGAGAATGGCAAATTTGGGAATAGTTTTTCAACCCAGAAAAAAAAGTGTGCTTTTACGGTCGCTACAAATAACTTGACCAGCTAAAACAGTACAGATTTGCTTGAATAGAAATGTGAGACCTGTTTTTTTTTGCACTCTGTGACAGGTTAAGGTTTAATCTCAGAATCAGACTTCTATCTGCACGGTAGCGTGTGTCTTAGGTTTTTCTGAATCACACTATCAGTACCTTCAATGTAAGATATCCTTTTTGGGATAGATTTTAAGTAGGCCTCAAATACCAGAAACTAGTTATTTGGAGAATGGCAAATTTGGGAATAGTTTTTCAACCCAGAAAAAAAAGTGTGCTTTTACGGTCGCTACAAATAACTTGACCAGCTAAAACAGTACAGATTTGCTTGAATAGAAATGTGAGACCTGTTTTTTTTTGCACTGTGTGACAGGTTAAGGTTTAATCTCAGAATCAGACTTCTATCTGCACGGTAGCGTGTGTCTTAGGTTTTTCTGAATGACACTATCAGTACCTTCAATGTAAGATATCCTTTTTGGGATAGATTTCAAGTAGGCCTCAAAGACCAGAAACTAGTTATTTTGAGAATGGCAAATTTGGGAATAGTTTTTCAACCCAGAAAAAAAAGTGTACTCCATGTTAAATTGTTATCCTGTTCTCCCCCTCCCCCCCCCAAGTTACGGTTCTTCTTGTGATGTAGCTGGGATGACCCGACAAGATTGTCACACGCAGTAACTTAGAAGCTGACTAAATCTCACAATACTGGGCAACTGTAGTGATATAGGATCATAACAAATAGCAACTACGCTATCATCTAGTTAATAAACACTGCGGTCCTAATTTGCTATTTGGTTGATTGTCGCCCCAGCACTAATAATCAGGGGTTCAATAACTTTAGGAAACTAAATACTCTCATCTCATTACTTGATTGTTATATTTTTTTTATTGTAACACATGTCATGACATTAATGATATGTATACCATTCTGATTTATGTTTACGATATTGATTTAAACTATCATTTTATTGTATTACAAATTTGTTCTTTGAACCTGAAAAATTTGAATAAAAAAAGAATTTAAACAGAAAAAAAAGTGTGCTTTTACGGTCACTACAAATAACTTGAGCAGCTAAAACAGTACAGATTTGCTTGAATAGAAATGTGAGACCTGTTTTTTTTTGCACTGTGTGACAGGTTAAGGTTTAATCTCATAATCAGACTTCTATCTGCACGGTAGCTTGTGTCTTAGGTTTTTCTGAATCACACTATCAGTACCTTCAATGTAAGATATCCTTTTTGGGATAGATTTCAAGTAGGCCTCAAATACCAGAAACTAGTTATTTTGAGAATGGCAAATTTGGGAATAGTTTTTCAACCCAGAAAAAAAAGTGTGCTTTTACGGTCGCTACAAATAACTTGACCAGCTAAAACAGTACAGATTTGCTTGAATAGAAATGTGAGACCTGTTTTTTTTTGCACTCTGTGACAGGTTAAGGTTTAATCTCAGAATCAGACTTCTATCTGCACGGTAGCGTGTGTCTTAGGTTTTTCTGAATCACACTATCAGTACCTTCAATGTAAGATATCCTTTTTGGGATAGATTTTAAGTAGGCCTCAAATACCAGAAACTAGTTATTTGGAGAATGGCAAATTTGGGAATAGTTTTTCAACCCAGAAAAAAAAGTGTGCTTTTACGGTCGCTACAAATAACTTGACCAGCTAAAACAGTACAGATTTGCTTGAATAGAAATGTGAGACCTGTTTTTTTTTGCACTGTGTGACAGGTTAAGGTTTAATCTCAGAATCAGACTTCTATCTGCACGGTAGCGTGTGTCTTAGGTTTTTCTGAATGACACTATCAGTACCTTCAATGTAAGATATCCTTTTTGGGATAGATTTCAAGTAGGCCTCAAAGACCAGAAACTAGTTATTTTGAGAATGGCAAATTTGGGAATAGTTTTTCAACCCAGAAAAAAAAGTGTACTCCATGTTAAATTGTTATCCTGTTCTCCCCCTCCCCCCCCCAAGTTACGGTTCTTCTTGTGATGTAGCTGGGATGACCCGACAAGATTGTCACACGCAGTAACTTAGAAGCTGACTAAATCTCACAATACTGGGCAACTGTAGTGATATAGGATCATAACAAATAGCAACTACGCTATCATCTAGTTAATAAACACTGCGGTCCTAATTTGCTATTTGGTTGATTGTCGCCCCAGCACTAATAATCAGGGGTTCAATAACTTTAGGAAACTAAATACTCTCATCTCATTACTTGATTGTTATATTTTTTTTATTGTAACACATGTCATGACATTAATGATATGTATACCATTCTGATTTATGTTTACGATATTGATTTAAACTATCATTTTATTGTATTACAAATTTGTTCTTTGAACCTGAAAAATTTGAATAAAAAAAGAATTTAAACAGAAAAAAAAGTGTGCTTTTACGGTCACTACAAATAACTTGAGCAGCTAAAACAGTACAGATTTGCTTGAATAGAAATGTGAGACCTGTTTTTTTTTGCACTGTGTGACAGGTTAAGGTTTAATCTCAGAATCAGACTTCTATCTGCACGGTAGCTTGTGTCTTAGGTTTTTCTGAATCACACTATCAGTACCTTCAATGTAAGATATCCTTTTTGGGATAGATTTCAAGTAGGCCTCAAATACCAGAAACTAGTTATTTTGAGAATGGCAAATTTGGGAATAGTTTTTCAACCCAGAAAAAAAAGTGTGCTTTTACGGTCGCTACAAATAACTTGACCAGCTAAAACAGTACAGATTTGCTTGAATAGAAATGTGAGACCTGTTTTTTTTTGCACTCTGTGACAGGTTAAGGTTTAATCTCAGAATCAGACTTCTATCTGCACGGTAGCGTGTGTCTTAGGTTTTTCTGAATCACACTATCAGTACCTTCAATGTAAGATATCCTTTTTAGGATAGATTTCAAGTATGCCTCAAATACCAGAAACTAGTTATTTGGAGAATGGCAAATTTGGGAATAGTTTTTCAACCCAGAAAAAAAAGTGTGTTTTTACGGTCACTACAAATAACTTGACCAGCTAAAACAGTACAGATTTGCTTGAATAGAAATGTGAGACCTGTTTTTTTTTGCACTGTGTGACAGGTTAAGGTTTAATCTCAGAATCAGACTTCTATCTGCACGGTAGCGTGTGTCTTAGGTTTTTCTGAATGACACTATCAGTACCTTCAATGTAAGATATCCTTTTTGGGATAGATTTCAAGTAGGCCTCAAATACCAGAAACTAGTTATTTGGAGAATGGCAAATTTGGGAATAGTTTTTCAACCCAGAAAAAAAAGTGTGTTTTTACGGTCACTACAAATAACTTGACCAGCTAAAACAGTACAGATTTGCTTGAATAGAAATGTGAGACCTGTTTTTTTTTTGCACTGTGTGACAGGTTAAGGTTTAATCTCAGAATCAGACTTCTATCTGCACGGTAGCGTGTGTCTTAGGTTTTTCTGAATGACACTATCAGTACCTTCAATGTAAGATATCCTTTTTGGGATAGATTTCAAGTAGGCCTCAAATACCAGAAACTAGTTATTTTGAGAATGGCAAATTTGGGAATAGTTTTTCAACTCAGAAAAAAAAGTGTGCTTTTACGGTCACTACAAATAACTTGACCAGCTAAAACAGTACAGATTTGCTTGAATAGAAATGTGAGACCTGTTTTTTTTTGCACTGTGTGACAGGTTAAGGTTTAATCTCAGAATCAGACTTCTATCTGCACGGTAGCATGTGTCTTAGGTTTTTTTGAATGACACTATCAGTACCTTTAATGTAAGATATCCTTTTTGGGATAGATTTTAAGTAGGCCTCAAATACCAGAAACTAGTTATTTTGAGAATGGCAAATTTGGGAATAGTTTTTCAACCCAGAAAAAAAAGTGTGCTTTTACGGTCGCTACAAATAACTTGACCAGCTAAAACAGTACAGATTTGCTTGAATAGAAATGTGAGACCTGTTTTTTTTTTCACTGTGTGACAGGTTAAGGTTTAATCTCAGAATCAGACTTCTATCTGCACGGTAGCGTGTGTCTTAGGTTTTTCTGAATGACACTATCAGTACCTTCATTGTAAGATATCCTTTTTGGGATAGATTTTAAGTAGGCCTCAAATACCAGAAACTAGTTATTTGGAGAATGGCAAATTTGGGAATAGTTTTTCAACCCAGAAAAAAAAGTGTGCTTTTACGGTCGCTACAAATAACTTGACCAGCTAAAACAGTACAGATTTGCTTGAATAGAAATGTGAGACCTGTTTTTTTTTGCACTGTGTGACAGGTTAAGGTTTAATCTCAGAATCAGACTTCTATCTGCACGGTAGCGTTTGTCTTAGGTTTTTCTGAATGACACTATCAGTACCTTCAATGTAAGATATCCTTTTTGGGATAGATTTCAAGTAGGCCTCAAAGACCAGAAACTAGTGATTTTGAGAATGGCAAATTTGGGAATAGTTTTTCAACCCAGAAAAAAAAGTGTGTTTTTACGGTCACTACAAATAACTTGAGCAGCTAAAACAGTACAGATTTGCTTGAATAGAAACGTGAGACCTGTTTTTTTTTGCACTGTGTGACAGGTTAAGGTTTAATCTCAGAATCAGACTTCTATCTACACGGTAGCGTGTGTCTTAGGTTTTTCTGAATGACACCATCAGTACCTTCAATGTAAGATATCCTTTTTGGGATAGATTTCAAGTAGGCCTCAAATACCAGAAACTAGTTATTTGAGAATGGCAAATTTGGGAATAGTTTTTCAACCCAGAAAAAAAAGTGTGCTTTTACGGTCGCTACAAATAACTTGACCAGCTAAAACAGTACAGATTTGCTTGAATAGAAATGTGAGACCTGTTTTTTTTTGCACTGTGTGACAGGTTAAGGTTTAATCTCAGAATCAGACTTCTATCTGCACGGTAGCGTTTGTCTTAGGTTTTTCTGAATGACACTATCAGTACCTTCAATGTAAGATATCCTTTTTGGGATAGATTTCAAGTAGGCCTCAAATACCAGAAACTAGTTATTTTGAGAATGGCAAATTTGGGAATAGTTTTTCAACCCAGAAAAAAAAGTGTACTCCATGTTAAATTGTTATCCTGTTCTCCCCCCCCCCCCCCCCCCCCCCAAGTTACGGTTCTTCTTGTGATGTAGCTGGGATGACCCGACAAGATTGTCACAAGCAGTAACTTAGAAGCTGACTAAATCTCACAATACTGGGCAACTGTAGTGATATAGGATCATAACAAATAGCAACTACGCTATCATCTAGTTAATAAAGACTGCGGTCCTAATTTGCTATTTGGTTGATTGTCGCCCCAGCACTAATAATCAGGGGTTCAATAACTTTAGGAAACTAAATACTCTCATCTCATTACTTGATTGTTATATTTTTTTTATTGTAACACATGTCATGACATTAATGATATGTATACCATTCTAATTTATGTTTACGATATTGATTTAAACTATCATTTTATTGTATTACAAATTTGTTCTTTGAACCGGAAAAATTTGAGTAAAAAAAGAATTTAAACAGAAAAAAAAGTGTGCTTTTACGGTCACTACAAATAACTTGAGCAGCTAAAACAGTACAGATTTGCTTGAATAGAAATGTGAGACCTGTTTTTTTTTGCACTGTGTGACAGGTTAAGGTTTAATCTCAGAATCAGACTTCTATCTGCACGGTAGCGTGTGTCTTAGGTTTTTCTGAATCACACTATCAGTACCTTCAATGTAAGATATCTGTCACGAGGGTGTCGAGGACCATGCCTGACTCCGTTATACCCGGGGTCAGGAAGTCGCAGCGGTTGGCTGCACGCTCTATTTAAGATAGGGCTGTTTTCCTTATGGTAGCTTTCTGGGTTTGCTTAGCAAACCCTTTTGGCTCACTCAGGGATCCGTAGCTCCTTCTCCTCAGCTGTTCCTTGTCCAGCACTCCCAGACCTCCTTATATTTCTCTCTCACACTTCTCTGGTTGCCAGAGATAGAGCTTCCTGCCTGGACATCTATTCTGACCTTCTGGAGCTGTGTTGCTGCGTTCGCTGGTAGTTGGTCCAGTACGCTACCCTCCAGATCCCTGTTGGACCTTTTTGGTTTATTGTGGTCGCCCACCTGGGTGTATGTGTTTGTTTGTTTTGTCTGTCCTCTCCCTGGTGTTTCCCTCTTAGTGATAGTGGTGTGGACTAGCGATCCCACCGGCCTGTTCACTATCCAGGGCTCATATTAGGGAAAGCCAGGGTTTAGGCACGCGTTCGCCGCACGGGTGAGGAACCCGTCTAGGGACGTCAGGGCAGTCAGGTGCCAGCCGCAAGGTGAGTTAGGGGTCACCACCTTTCCCTCTCCCTTGGGCAGGGCTTTCCCTGTTTTCCTCCCTGTGCGTGTCGTCGGTCATTACATTATCTCTGGCCCTTATTTTGTGTAGGTAAAAAAAAAAAAAAAAAAAAAATTTTTTTTTACCTACTTAGAATCCAGTATGGATCAAATTGCTGCTCTGTCCAAACAATTTCATGGCCTGTCTTTGGAGGTGGTAGGATTGAAGGCGTCGGTCCTCCAGCAACAGCAGCAATTACAACTGACTGCAAGCCCAGCGGTTGCTACTGGTAACCAGGTTGTTGCGGAACCCAAGGTCCCTCTCCCTGACAGATTTTCTGGTGGAAGGGACAAGTTTTTGACATTCCGTGAGGCCTGTAAGTTATATTTTAAACTGCGCCCTTACTCCTCTGGTAATGAAGATCAGCGGGTGGGGGTTGTTATTTCCCTGCTGCAGGGGGATCCGCAGTCCTGGGCGTTCTCTTTACCTACTGATTCCCAGGCTCTTCGCCCTGGCTGAATCAAGATTACGGAGACTCTTACAAGGAGAGCGGCCGGTAGAGGAGTATTGCTCTGAATTCCGTAGGTGGGCTACGGATACCCAATGGAACGACCCGGCTCTCAGGAGTCAGTTCTGCTCTGGGTTATCCGAAAGGGTTAAGGATGCGCTTGCATTATATGAGACCCCCTTTTCCCTTGATGCGGTTATGTCCCTTTCTATCCGAATAGATAGATGCCTTAGGGTCAGGTTGAAAAAACCGGAGCAATTGCTAACCCCTCCCAAGCAGCAGTTAGTCTGTACGGACTTAGACGAGCCTATGCAGCTAGGAGGAACTACTCGTCAGGTCCGTCCTCCTGAGGCTCGCCGTAGGCGTGGGGTTTGTTTTTTTTTGTGGGGAGAGGGGTCATTTCATTAATGTCTGTCCTTCTTTCCTCAGAAACAAAAGACCGTCGGAAAAACTACTAACCCCAGGCTGTGTGGAGGATGTCAGCCGGGGGGTATACGTTTCCTCCATACGTACATCGCAATTTGTGTTGCCAGCGGTTATTATTTTTGGTGATAAGACGGAGACTATTTCTTTCTTTCTAGACAGTGGAGCAGGGGTAAATTTGATAGATGCCCATTTTGCCCGCACTTTGGGTTTGTCTCTCTGTACTTTACAGAGACCCATTCCCATATTCGCTATTGATTCTGCTCCCCTGTCTCAGAGAAACCTCACGCACATGGTTCATAATTTACACCTTCGGGTAGGGGACCACCATAACGAGATGCTTTCAGGTTATGTTCTGGAGGGGCTTCCCACTCCGGTAGTGCTGGGTCTTCCCTGGTTGGTAGCGCACAATCCAGTGGTGGATTGGCAGGCCAGGGAGATATTGGAGTGGAGTGAGCAGTGCAGAGAAAATTGCTTAAATAGCAATTGCTTAGTCGCCTCCATAACTACCCTACCTACATTTATTTCGGACTTTGAGGATGTTTTTTCTGAAAAGGGTTGTCAGAAGTTACCACCTCATCGTCCTTATGATTGCCCGGTTAACCTTATTCCCGGCGCAAAATTACCCAAGACCAGGTTATATAATCTTTCGGGTCCAAAGAGACAAGCCATGAAAGATTATTTCTCCGAGAGCTTGGCTAAGGGACACATCAGACCCTCTTCTTCACCCGTGGCTGCAGGGTTTTTCTTCGTTAAAAAGAAAGATGGGGGCCTGCGTCCTTGCTTAGATTTTCGCGAATTAAATCAGATAACCATCCGAGACCCATACCCTCTTCCTCTCATTCCTGACCTGTTTAATCAGATTGCGGGTGCTAGGTGGTTCTCCAAACTTGATCTTAGGGGTGCCTACAATCTGATTCGTATTAAGGAGGGGGATGAGTGGAAGACAGCGTTTAACACCCCTGAGGGGCATTATGAAAATCTAGTTATGCCTTTCGGTCTGACCAATGCTCCTGCCGTCTTTCAACATTTCGTTAATGACATTTTTAGTCATCTAATCGGCAGGTTTGTGGTAATATACCTAGATGATATTTTAATTTATTCGTCCGATCTGAAAACACATGAGGTGCATGTCAGACAAGTACTGCAGGTCCTACGGACGAATGAATTATATGCTAAAATTGAAAAATGTGTCTTCGCCGTTCAGGAGATACAATTCCTGGGTTATTTTTTATCTGCGTCAGGTTTCCGTATGGATCCTAGGAAGGTCCAGGCAATTTTAGATTGGGATCTTCCTGAGAACCTCAAAGCACTACAACGGTTCTTGGGCTTCGTGAATTTCTATAGGAAATTCATTAAAAATTATTCACTTATTGTAAAACCGCTTACTGACATGACTAGGAAGGGGACTGATTTTTCTAAATGGTCTGACGCCGCTAAAGTTGCTTTTTCCTCTCTAAAAGAGAGGTTTACCTCAGCACCTGTACTGGTCCAACCTGATGTCTCTCAGCCTTTTATTGTTGAAGTCGATGCGTCAGAGGTGGGAGTGGGGGCGGTGCTGTCTCAGGGTCCGTCTCCTGGCAAATGGCGTCCTTGTGCTTTGTTTTCTAAAAAACTATCTGCAGCAGAAAAGAACTACGATATTGGCAATAGGGAACTATTAGCTATTAAACTTGCGTTTGAGGAGTGGCGTCATTTCTTAGAGGGGGCAGTCCACCCCGTCACTGTAATTACGGACCACAAAAATCTTCTGTACCTCGAATCAGCTAAGCGTCTCACCCCTAGACAGGCTAGGTGGTCGCTATTTTTTACCAGGTTTAACTTTGTGATTACCTATCGTCCTGGGGCAAAGAACACCAAGGCTGATGCACTATCTCGTTGTTTCCCTGGAGGGGGTAATGTGAGTGATCCGGTACCCATTCTTCAAAGAGGAGTGGTTGTTTCTGCGGTACACTCTGTTTTGGAGGGGAAGGTGTTAGAGGCCCAGGGGGACGCCCCGGTCTCTTGCCCCTCAGAGAAATTGTTTGTACAGTTGAACTTACGTTTCGAATTATTAAAGGAACATCATAATTCGGCACTTGCTGGGCACCCGGGTAGTAAAGCAACCTTGGAACTATTGTCTCGTCGTTTTTGGTGGCCAAGGTTGCGTCAGGATGTATTGGATTTTGTGTCTTCTTGTTCTACCTGTGCGCGCGCAAAAGTTTCACATACACGTCCTGCAGGGTCTCTATTACCACTCGTCATTCCCAATAGACCGTGGACACATCTGTCAATGGATTTTATCACTGACTTACCTTTGTCTGCGGGTAAAACAGTTATTTTGGTAGTAGTGGACAGGTTTAGCAAAATGGTACACTTCATTGCGTTACCCGCACTACCTAATGCTAAGACTCTTGCTCAGGTATTCGTCAGTGAAATCGTGAAGCTTCACGGGGTTCCCTCCGATGTTGTTTCGGATCGGGGTACCCAGTTTATTTCTAAATTTTGGAAAGCTTTTTGTTCTCGTTTGGGGGTACACTTGTCCTTTTCCTCTGCTTTCCATCCTCAGTCGAATGGACAGACTGAGCGTACCAACCAAAACCTTGAGACATATCTAAGATGTTTTGTGTCTGAAAACCAAGAGTTGTGGTCATCATATTTACCGTTAGCTGAGTTTGCCATAAATAATCGTCGTCAGGAATCCACTGGCAAGTCACCATTTCTTGGTGCATATGGTTTTCATCCCCAATTCTGTACTTTCAAAGAGGGGGGGTCTTCTGGGGTTCCCGAAGAGGAACGGTTTTCGTCATCTCTTTCATCGGTATGGCAGAAGGTGCAAGCTAACTTGAAAAATATGGGAGGTAAATACAAATGCATGGCTGATAAAAGACGGTCGCCAGGTCCGGACCTAGGAGTGAATGACTATGTGTGGTTGTCTACTAGGAATATTAAATTGAAGGTTCCCTCTTGGAAACTGGGTCCTAGGTTTATTGGCCCTTACAAAATTGTAGCCATCATCAACCCCGTGGCTTTTCGCCTGGAGTTACCTCAGACTTTTAAAATTCATAATGTTTTTCATAAGTCGTTACTCAAAAAATATGTTCCACCTCTAGAACCATCACCGCTGCCACCCCCTCCTGTTGTCGTGGATGGTAACCTAGAATGTCAGATATCCAAAATTGTTAATTCTCGTCGGGTCCGCCGCTCTCTTCAATATCTGGTGCATTGGAGAGGTTACGGTCCCGAGGAAAGAATGTGGGTTCCTGCGTCTGAGGTAAACGCCGACAGGTTAGTTCGGGTTTTTCATGCCTCTCATCCTGGGAGACCTGGTCCTGAGTGTCCGGAGGCCCCTCGTAGAGAGGGGGGTACTGTCACGAGGGTGTCGAGGACCACGCCTGACTCCTTTATACCCGGGGTCAGGAAGTCGCAGCGGTTGGCTGCACGCTCTATTTAAGATAGGACTGTTTTACTTATGGTAGCTTTCTGGGTTTGCTTAGCAAACCCTTTTGGCTCACTCAGGGATCCGTAGCTCCTTCTCCTCAGCTGTTCCTTGTCCAGCACTCCCAGACCTCCTTATATTTCTCTCTCACACTTCTCTGGTTGCCAGAGATAGAGCTTCCTGCCTGGACATCTATTCTGACCTTCTGGAGCTGTGTTGCTGCGTTCGCTGGTAGTTGGTCCAGTACGCTACCCTCCAGATCCCTGTTGGACCTTTTTGGTTTATTGTGGTCGCCCACCTGGGTGTATGTGTTTGTTTGTTTTGTCTGTCCTCTCCCTGGTGTTTCCCTCTTAGTGATAGTGGTGTGGACTAGCGATCCCACCGGCCTGTTCACTATCCAGGGCTCATATTAGGGAAAGCCAGGGTTTAGGCACGCGATCGCCGCACGGGTGAGGAACCCGTCTAGGGACGTCAGGGCAGTCAGGTGCCAGCCGCAAGGTCAGTTAGGGGTCACCACCTTTCCCTCTCCCTTGGGCAGGGCTTTCCCTGTTTTCCTCCCTGTGCGTGTCGTCGGTCATTACAATATCCTTTTTGGGATAGATTTCAAGTAGGCCTCAAATACCAGAAACTAGTTATTTGGAGAATGGCAAATTTGGGAATAGTTTTTCAACCCAGAAAAAAAAGTGTGCTTTTACGGTCGCTACAAATAACTTGACCAGCTAAAACAGTACAGATTTGCTTGAATAGAAATGTGAGACCTGTTTTTTTTTGCACTGTGTGACAGGTTAAGGTTTAATCTCAGAATCAGACTTCTATCTGCACGGTAGCGTGTGTCTTAGGTTTTTCTGAATGACACTATCAGTACCTTCAATGTAAGATATCCTTTTTGGGATAGATTTCAAGTAGGCCTCAAATACCAGAAACTAGTTATTTTGAGAATGGCAAATTTGGGAATAGTTTTTAAACCCAGAAAAAAAAGTGTACTCCATGTTAAATTGTTATCCTGTTCTCCCCCCCCCCCCCCCCCAAGTTACGGTTCTTCTTGTGATGTAGCTGGGATGACCCGACAAGATTGTCACACGCAGTAACTTAGAAGCTGACTAAATCTCACAATACTGGGCAACTGTAGTGATATAGGATCATAACAAATAGCAACTACGCTATCATCTAGTTAATAAAGACTGCGGTCCTAATTTGCTATTTGGTTGATTGTCGCCCCAGCACTAATAATCAGGGGTTCAATAACTTTAGGAAACGAAATACTCTCATCTCATTACTTGATTGTTATATTTTTTTTATTGTAACACATGTCATGACATTAATGATATGTATACCATTCTGATTTATGTTTACGATATTGATTTAAACTATCATTTTATTGTATTACAAATTTGTTCTTTGAACCTGAAAAATTTGAATAAAAAAAGAATTTAAACAGAAAAAAAAGTGTGCTTTTACGGTCACTACAAATAACTTGAGCAGCTAAAACAGTACAGATTTGCTTGAATAGAAATGTGAGACCTGTTTTTTTTTGCACTGTGTGACAGGTTAAGGTTTAATCTCAGAATCAGACTTCTATCTGCACGGTAGCGTGTGTCTTAGGTTTTTCTGAATCACACTATCAGTACCTTCAATGTAAGATATCCTTTTTGGGATAGATTTCAAGTAGGCCTCAAATACCAGAAACTAGTTATTTGGAGAATGGCAAATTTGGGAATAGTTTTTCAACCCAGAAAAAAAAGTGTGCTTTTACGGTCGCTACAAATAACTTGACCAGCTAAAACAGTACAGATTTGCTTGAATAGAAATGTGAGACCTGTTTTTTTTTGCACTGTGTGACAGGTTAAGGTTTAATCTCAGAATCAGACTTCTATCTGCACGGTAGCGTGTGTCTTAGGTTTTTCTGAATGACACTATCAGTACCTTCAATGTAAGATATCCTTTTTGGGTTAGATTTCAAGTAGGCCTCAAATACCAGAAACTAGTTATTTTGAGAATGGCAAATTTGGGAATAGTTTTTCAACCCAGAAAAAAAAAGTGTGCTTAAACGGTCACTACAAATAACTTGAGCAGCTAAAACAGTACAGATTTGCTTGAATAGAAATGTGAGACCTGTTTTTTTTTGCACTGTGTGACAGGTTAAGGTTTAATCTCAGAATCAGACTTCTATCTGCACGGTAGCGTGTGTCTTAGGTTTTTCTGAATGACACTATCAGTACCTTCAATGTAAGATATCCTTTTTGGGATAGATTTCAAGTAGGCCTCAAATACCAGAAACTAGTTATTTTGAGAGTGGCAAATTTGGGAATAGTTTTTCAACCCAGAAAAAAAAGTGTACTCCATGTTAAATTGTTATCCTGTTCTCCCCCCCCCCCCCCCCCAAGTTACGGTTCTTCTTGTGATGTAGCTGGGATGACCCGACAAGATTGTCACACGCAGTAACTTAGAAGCTGACTAAATCTCACAATACTGGGCAACTGTAGTGATATAGGATCATAACAAATAGCAACTACGCTATCATCTAGTTAATAAAGACTGCGGTCCTAATTTGCTATTTGGTTGATTGTCGCCCCAGCACTAATAATCAGGGGTTCAATAACTTTAGGAAACTAAATACTCTCATCTCATTACTTGATTGTTATATTTTTTTTATTGTAACACATGTCATGACATTAATGATATGTATACCATTCTGATTTATGTTTACGATATTGATTTAAACTATCATTTTATTGTATTACAAATTTGTTCTTTGAACCTGAAAAATTTGAATAAAAAAAGAATTTAAACAGAAAAAAAAGTGTGCTTTTACGGTCACTACAAATAACTTGAGCAGCTAAAACAGTACAGATTTGCTTGAATAGAAATGTGAGACCTGTTTTTTTTTGCACTGTGTGACAGGTTAAGGTTTAATCTCAGAATCAGACTTCTATCTGCACGGTAGCGTGTGTCTTAGGTTTTTCTGAATCACACTATCAGTACCTTCAATGTAAGATATCCTTTTTGGGATAGATTTCAAGTAGGCCTCAAATACCAGAAACTAGTTATTTGGAGAATGGCAAATTTGGGAATAGTTTTTCAACCTAGAAAAAAAAGTGTGCTTTTACGGTCGCTACAAATAACTTGACCAGCTAAAACAGTACAGATTTGCTTGAATAGAAATGTGAGACCTGTTTTTTTTTGCACTGTGTGACAGGTTAAGGTTTAATCTCAGAATCAGACTTCTATCTGCACGGTAGCGTGTGTCTTAGGTTTTTCTGAATGACACTATCAGTACCTTCAATGTAAGATATCCTTTTTGGGATAGATTTCAAGTAGGCCTCAAATACCAGAAACTAGTTATTTTGAGAGTGGCAAATTTGGGAATAGTTTTTCAACCCAGAAAAAAAAGTGTACTCCATGTTAAATTGTTATCCTGTTCTCCCCCCCCCCCCCCCCAAGTTACGGTTCTTCTTGTGATGTAGCTGGGATGACCCGACAAGATTGTCACACGCAGTAACTTAGAAGCTGACTAAATCTCACAATACTGGGCAACTGTAGTGATATAGGATCATAACAAATAGCAACTACGCTATCATCTAGTTAATAAAGACTGCGGTCCTAATTTGCTATTTGGTTGATTGTCGCCCCAGCACTAATAATCAGGGGTTCAATAACTTTAGGAAACGAAATACTCTCATCTCATTACTTGATTGTTATATTTTTTTTATTGTAACACATGTCATGACATTAATGATATGTATGGATATGTAGAGAGAATCTCTAAATCGCACATCCTCATACCTATGCTTCTGATATACAACTGTTTTCAATTATCAGCATTTCTTATGACTGTATACTAATTGTCTCTTTATAGTGCACAGCAAATGATTGATAGCATCGCTGTATAGCCATGTTTTATCATAAGAAATGCTGATAATTGAAAACAGTTGTATATCAGAAGCATAGGTATGAGGATGTGCGATTTAGAGATTCTCTCTACATATCCATACAATTTATGCTATAAACTTCCTTTTCCCCCCCTCCCCTGAATCAGCACTCCTCCCCATGTGGCTCAGGTGCTTTTTAATTAGCAGAAGTCTGCAAAGGGTCTATAAATTCCTACCACATCTCAGTTGGAGTTCCTGAGAGGCTGTGAACAGGTGAGCCATTTGCACCAGTACACATGCAGCGCTGGACGGCGGCCGTCTCTGCTTCTGTGCCGTGCTGGTGGAGTGATGGGACCCGGGGCCCATGTGGCCTCACTGTACAGTGGGGCTGCTGTGCGGCTGCTGGATCCCATTGCCTGCTGGAGCGGTGTGGAGGCGTGGTGGTCGCCGCACGGCTCTGCGCCATGGTTAGAGTAGGTTCCCACTTAAACAAGAGGCAACCTTGTCGCGGTAAGTGGGCCTATGCGCTTTGATCAAACTGTATACTAATTGTCTCTTTATAGTGCACAGCAAATGATTGATAGCATCGCTGTATAGCCATGTTTTATCATAAGAAATGCTGATAATTGAAAACAGTTGTATATCAGAAGCATAGGTATGAGGATGTGCGATTTAGAGATTCTCTCTACATATCCATTAATGATATATATACCATTCTGATTTATGTTTACGATATTGATTTAAACTATCATTTTATTGTATTACAAATTTGTTCTTTGAACCTGAAAAATTTTAATAAAAAAAGAATTTAAACAGAATAAAAAGTGTGCTTTTACGGTCACTACAAATAACTTGAGCAGCTAAAACAGTACAGATTTGCTTGAATAGAAATGTGAGACCTGTTTTTTTTTGCACTGTGTGACAGGTTAAGGTTTAATCTCAGAATCAGACTTCTATCTGCACGGTAGCGTGTGTCTTAGGTTTTTCTGAATCACACAATCAGTACCTTTAATGTAAGATATCCTTTTTGGGATAGATTTCAAGTAGGCCTCAAATACCAGAAACTAGTTATTTGGATAATGGCAAATTTGGGAATAGTTTTTCAACCCAGAAAAAAAAGTGTGCTTTTACGGTCGCTACAAATAACTTGACCAGCTAAAACAGTACAGATTTGCTTGAATAGAAATGTGAGACCTGTTTTTTTTTTTTTGCACTGTGTGACAGGTTAAGGTTTAATCTCAGAATCAGACTTCTATCTGGACGGTAGCGTGTGTCTTAGATTTTTCTGAATGACACTATCAGTACCTTCAATGTAAGATATCCTTTTTGGGATGGATTTCAAGTAGGCCTCAAATACCAGAAACTAGTTATTTTGAGAATGGCAAATTTGGGAATAGTTTTTCAACCCAGAACAAAAAGTCTGCTTTTACGGTCACTACAAATAACTTGAGCAGCTAAAACACTACAGATTTGATTGAATAGAAATGTTAGGTCTATTTTTTAGGCGCTGGGTGACAGGCTCAACTTGCCCCTGATGTAGTATATGGCCAAAAAATAACCACACTGTTGATGGTTAAATGCACTTGGGTGACACAGGCTCAGCCTGCACCAGATGTAGTATATGGGCAAAAAATAATCAGACTGTTGATGGTTAAATGCACTTCGGTGACACAGGCTCAGCCTGCAGCTGATGTAGGATATAGCACAAAATAACCACACTATTGATAGTTAAATACACTTGGTGATAGCTTGTGCTGGCGCACCACAAGTCACAAAATGGCCGCCGATCACGCCAGAAAAAAAGTGATCTAAAAACGCTCTGGGCAACCTCAAAAAAGTGAGCAAGTCAATACTAGCACTTCAATGATCCACAGCTGCAGATCGATCACAGAATGAAGTCTTTTGGAGGAGTTAATCACTGCGTAATCTCGCCCTAACGTCGCAGCTGCAACCTCTCCCTATGCTTGAATCAGCAGAGTGACGTGCAGCGCAACGTGACCCAAGCTTATATAGAGGCTGGGTCACATGCTGCACTGGCCAATCACAGCCATGCCAATAGTAGGCAAGGCTGTGATGGCCTCTTGGGGCAAGTAGTATAACGCTTGTTGATTGGCTGCTTTGCAGCCTTTCAAAAAGCGCCAAGAAAGCGCCGAACACCGAACCCGAACACGGACTTTTACTTTTATACAGTTCGGGTTCGCTCATCCCTAGTAAGAACTTTATGGGTGTTCAGCTTACCGTATGGTGCCAGTTGTCTCCCGATCGCTTGGTGTGGAGCTTTGAGTATTTGCCGGCGTGCTCGTTGCTGTCCTCAAACCAAGCAAGTTTGGATCTCACGGTAGTAACTTCAAAAGATCGCGGGAGTTCACGCTCAGTAATATCTTTCGATGTAAAAATTGAGAAGAAGAATATTTGTTCCTTTTCTTTTTCTTCAAGAATTTTTCTGTATGGCCATACAGTTTATCGGAGGACTTTCGATGCGGGTGTGTCCACTTGTTTCACCAGATGCGTTTCGGGTAGATTCGCTCTCCCTTCCTCAGTGGTCAAGTGTTTGTCCGCCTAGCCTCCATTTTTATACTCTCTTTAAATAAGTCAAAATCGCAAGCACCTGCTATTCAAGCTGTTCTCAATTAGTTTTCAATTAGCATAGGAATAGTCCTATAGTGCGTTTTCCTCACATTTCTTCTAGCGTTTTTTATGCGTTTTTTTCGGAGTACATGTGTTTTTTTTGCCTAGATGTTCCAATCAGTGCGATATACCACTGTATGTCTTAAAAAGCTTGTATGTGGTTGCTTATGGTCAGAAACACTGATTCTTTCACAATAATGGTGACAACATAGAGTTCCATATATAACCATATTAATGCCATATATTTCCTGTTCACATATGAGTATTAACATATATTACTATAAAATACTAATAAAATTTATATAAAATTTATAAAATTGCAATAGAATTTGATAGATGAAAATGGGTGGGTATCTCGAAACCAAGGACACGTCACAGCGCCGATAAACTGCCTGGCATATGACGTGCCGTCGGTGACGAGACACCCATCCTACATAAATCCAAAAATCTCTAAATCAGAGTTGAGTCCTTTTGGTAGAAAGGATGCAAATTCATAAATACGTCGAGATTCTATCCTAGACATTTGCTTAATCCAGTGTTTTTCCACTTTCTCCAATGCCACAACCATCAAACTCGATGGATCCTGTTTGTGCACATCTTTATAATGTTTTGAAAGAGAGTGTTGATCATACCTCTTCTTTATGTTTGCGATATGTTCAGCCACCCTCTATTTTAATGGTCGTTTAGTGCGCCCTATATATTGTCTATTGCAAGGGCATTGGAGAAGGGAGGTGACACCAGAGGAGTCACATGTGAGACAATCTTCTATCTCCCACTTGAAATTATTTTGAGTTGAGGAGACAATAGTCGTCAAACGGGGTTTCTTATTCAATCTACAACCTATGCATCGTCCGCATTTATAAAAACCCTTCAAGTTTAGCCAAGTTCCTGAAAAGCTCCTATTGTTCTGTTTCCATGGTTTTACAGTAGGAGCCACTTTAATCCCTAGATTAGGTGCCTTAGTGAAGGTAATTGATGGAACAGATGTCCTATAATTTTACCACTCAAGACATGATGCCAATGGGTTTTAATAATTTTCAGAATCTTCCTATAACTCTCATTAAATGCAAGAATTACTCTTATAGCTTCTTCCTTACTCTGTTCCTTTTCATTTTCACTTTTGTCTTCCTTTCCAAAAAACTCCCTTCTCTCTAGTTTCCTAGTTTGATTAAGTGACTCCTCCACTAACTCCTCAGAATATTCTTTTTCCATGAATTGTTTTTTCATTTCAATGGCCTCTATCTCAAAGGTATGTCCCTCTGTGCAGTTCCGCTTAATCCTGCGGAACTGACCAGAGGGAACATTTGTCAGCCATCTTGGCAAATGGCAACTCGAAAAGTCAATATAGCTATTTCTGGTTGTAGGTTTGCGAAATGACTCACATATATACTTATTTCCTGATTTCGTAATCAGTAAGTCTAGGAATTCAGTCCTTTTCTGTATATTTGAAGTAAAAACCAGATTTAGGTTATTATTATTAATTACCTTTATGAATGCCTCTAATTCATCTTTACCCTGTTTCCAGATGAAGATTACATCATCTATGTATCGTCGCCATAGGGCCAGATCCACCCCCAGCCTCGGTCCAACATGGTTATATTCCCACTCGGCCAAGAATACATTTGCATAGCTGGGGGCGAATCTGGTCCCCATGGCGGTACTCCGTTTCTGCAAGAAGAAGTCCCCCTCAAAGAAGAAGTAGTTGTGACTCAAGATATACTCTATTCCTTCTGTTATAAAATCTCTCTTAATTATTCCATAGGAACCATCTCTTGTTAATTGGGATTTGACAGCATCAATTCCTTGATGGTGGTCAATCACAGTATATAGTGATTGGATATCAAGTGTACCCATAATCCATTCAGATTGTACATCTAAATTTTCATAAATCTGTATGATTTGGGTCGTATCCTTGATGTAGGAACTGTTTTTTTTAACCACTGGTTGTAATTGTATTTAGACAGGTTAGACGTAATATATCCAATCCCCGAAACAATTGGGCGTCCTGGAGGATCATTCGGATTTTTGTGAACTTTGGGCAAGCAGTAAAAGCATGGCAGCCTTCTCTGCTGTCACGGCTGAGGATGGGGGAAATCCTCAGCCGTGTGGAGCCCGGTGATGTTACGGCTGCTTGGCCATGAAGACAGGATTAGGGAGCAGGTCACCTCCTAAGGGCATCCCTAACCTGACCCTGACTCCTAGCTACATGAGCCAACCTTGATGGTAGGAGGGCTCATGCTCCGGAACCTAGAAGTCCCTGCTAGCCCTCAAGATGGCCCTAAGCTAGGAGCTGAGTAAGACAGCCCACTCCTCCTAGACACGGAGGAGCAGGAGTCTCAACGGCCAAGCTGCTGTAAAAGGGGGAACATAAACAGCTCTATGGATATGGCAGGTGAACAAAGAGTTCCACCTACCTGCCACAGCCTTGCTGACTGGATCCCTGTGTAAGCAGGGTGCAGATCACAAACGCATCCCCACACAGGGACCCAGATCCATAGCTGCACAAAATCACATATAAAACATCACACGGACATCACACATAACTAGAAATAACTTAAAGCGACATTATGGTTATGACCACAGGGGTGGCTCTTACTGGCAGGTAATAAAGACATGAGGCTGCTCTCAGCTAAGCATGGCTGAAGCAACCTGCAGGCCTGCAAAAGCAGTGAGGCTTTATAGGCCAAGAAGCCACACCCCACAGTCGGACACACCCAGTGCACACACACACTAGGAAGGAGATTAACCCTTCCAACACCAGGGAAGGGAAAACACCACTTAAAGGAGATGTGCACACAATAACATAAAAAGGAAGTGCACACATACACACATAACACAAAACCGCATGCACAAGGTAGCGAGCTGCAATGGCACAGCTCAGCCTGCTATGCTGCCACATACACACTGTTGCCAGCGGCAACCACAGGTGAGGCAAATACCACAGCCCTCACCTGTGATTGAACACCAAAGAAAACCGCTGACAACCGCATGCGGTTCAGGAGTCACGGTCATAGCCATGGCCGTGACACTCCCACCCCTCAAAGCCCCCCCACCAAAAAAAAGACACGTGAGGGACTCACACAAGGGGATGAGAGAAGGGGATGTCCACTCTCAGGACATGGTTCCAGAAAGTCGCTGTCAGCTGCATCCTCTCCCAGCACACAACACAGCCAGTCCGACGAGGCCTGCAGCCCGCACCAGCGACACGGAAATGGAACCACTGAGAGTGGACGAGGGGACTCTCCACTCACGTCCCCACTCCAGTCGCTGCCAGCAGACACTCCTAACCAGCACGCAGCCGGACCACTTACGGAGTGCTGCCAGCAGACGACCAGAGATGGGAACATGGAGAGGGACGAGGGATCCCCAACACGGACACGGAAGGTAAGGTGGCGGGGAATAAGCCACCAACCGTGCCGTTAACGGAGAACCCCCAGGAACGCTCTCCCTCCGGAGAACGCGCATGCAGGCCACAAGGATATGGCACTGCATGCTGCACCCTCTTTCGAAGGTATGCATACCGCATACCAGACACACACCATGGGTAGTAAAATCAGGGGGACGCCACACGAGGCAACGGTGAAGGGATGGCGGGGAAACGCCACTCACCGCGCCATCAGAGGCGAAACCCCCAGAACGCTCTCCCTCCGAAGAGCGCGCATGTACCCCTTCGCAGACGGCGGTACATGCTACACCCTCTTTCGAGGGAATGCATACTCCCACCCCTCAAAGCCCCTCCCAACAACAAAAGGGGAAAGTTGGTGAGGCATAAGAAACAATGGGAGGGGGGGAGGGGAAAGACAAACAAAAAGGGGACACCAACACGGACAACGGTGAGCTGGGAATGGCGGGGAATGCCACTCACCGCGCCGTAAATGGTGAGCCCCATAACGCTCTCCCTCCGGAGAACGCGCATGCACCCCATCCGCAGATAGCGGTGCATGCTTTACCCTCTTTCGAGGGAGCGCCACGTAAGAAGCGACTGTGGTCATACTGTCACGGCTGAGGATGGGGGAAATCCTCAGCCGTGTGGAGCCCGGTGATGTTACGGCTGCTTGGCCATGAAGACAGGATTAGGGAGCAGGTCACCTCCTAAAGGCATCCCTAACCTGACCCTGACTCCTAGCTACATGAGCCAACCTTGATGGTAGGAGGGCTCATGCTCCGGAACCTAGAAGTCCCTGCTAGCCCTCAAGATGGCCCTAAGCTAGGAGCTGAGTAAGACAGCCCACTCCTCCTAGACACGGAGGAGCAGGAGTCTCAACGGCCAAGCTGCTGTAAAAGGGGGAACATAAACAGCTCTAGGGATATGGCAGGTGAACAAAGAGTTCCACCTACCTGCCACAGCCTTGCTGACTGGATCCCTGTGTAAGCAGGGTGCAGATCACAAACGCATCCCCACACAGGGACCCAGATCCATAGCTGCACAAAATCACATATAAAACATCACACGGACATCACACATAACTAGAAATAACTTAAAGCGACATTATGGTTATGACCACAGGGGTGGCTCTTACTGGCAGGTAATAAAGACATGAGGCTGCTCTCAGCTAAGCATGGCTGAAGCAACCTGCAGGCCTGCAAAAGCAGTGAGGCTTTATAGGCCAAGAAGCCACACCCCACAGTCGGACACACCCAGTGCACACACACACTAGGAAGGAGATTAACCCTTCCAACACCAGGGAAGGGAAAACACCACTTAAAGGAGATGTGCACACAATAACATAAAAAGGAAGTGCACACATACACACATAACACAAAACCGCATGCACAACGTAGCGAGCTGCAATGGCACAGCTCAGCCTGCTACGCTGCCACATACACACTGTTGCCAGCGGCAACCACAGGTGAGGCAAATACCACAGCCCTCACCTGTGATTGAACACCAAAGAAAACCGCTGACAACCGCATGCGGTTCAGGAGTCACGGTCATAGCCATGGCCGTGACATCTGCGTGCCCAAAATAAAATCTGATTCCTGTCTTGATATTGTCCTATTCTCCAATCCTTTCGTACTGTATCTCTTGAGTTCCAATTCAAATCTTTCAAGGGGGTCTCCCTCAGTTTTCGATAAGTCTCCTCATCTGAAAGCTGTTGTAGGCATTCCCTGTTGTAATTAATGGTGTCCATCACTACCACCGCACCTTCCTTGTCCGCAGGGCGTATAGTGATGGAATCCTTCTTTTGTAATTGTTTTAATGCCTCAAACTCACTTCTAGTTAAGTTGTTTGTGGCTCCCGGTCTGGCTTTTATTTTGTGTATATCCTCCTCTACACACCTTTGAAAGGTTACTATTTCCTTACTGATTTCACTCCATATTTGATTTGTTTTTTAGAAGGTTTTTCTTTGGATTTTTTATGGTTTTTTCAGACATCTCTTTTTCATTCCTCATTGTTGGATTTTTTATTTAAAAAAAATGTAGGCAGATATTCCTTATCAGTTTTTGTATTCCTATATATAAGTAGAGAATTTATCCATCTTTTTGGTGGGGCAAACTTTAAACCTTTGTCTAGCAGCTTAATTTGGGTTTTAGCTAAAGTAGTGGAACTTAAATTAATTACTGAGCTAGAATCAATCATTAACGGTGTCTCTTGTGATATGTGTCTCTTCCTCTTACTTCTTCTTGTCTTTCTGATCCTTCTCTGTGTTTTGGGTGTTGGTGTTTTGGCAATTCTGTGTGATTCATCTTTTGAGGTACATAATAATCCTGTCTTTGTGATATATGGTGTTGTCTTTTCATTGTGTTCTGATGCTGATAGGTGTTTTTTGGCCTTAGATTGTAATGGTGTATCTGTGATTCTAAATTGTGATTGGGGGGTGTTCTCTCTCTGAGTCTTATTCGTGCTCTGTGATGTGCTGGGGTATGATCTAAAAAATGTTGATGAGACAATTCTTCATATTTGTTAGTTACAGAAACCGAGTAATTGTCTGATAAATTATATTTAACTTTATCCCCTTCTTTTTTCTTTCCCTTTGGAATCTCACTTTGTGATAAAGAAACCTGTTCCTGGGGTTTTTCTCCCGGGTGGTTTCTTTGTGTATTTTGGTGTTTTTTGTTTTTTTTATTAATGATCTCAGTCTCAGTTTTATCTAGTCCACTACAAAGTCTTTGTTGCCCCATTTCAAATTCACTATTTCTAGAGAATTTTTCAAGGTGGTCCTTCAATTTCCCAGTTTTTTGATTAAGCACTTCTAATATCTCTGTTCTCCTCTTAATTATAAGATGCATGAGTGAGACAGAATGAGAAAAGAGTAATCCATACCATTCCCCCTCAAATTTCTCATTGAGAAGATCCTGTGCTGGGATTTTATTCAATATTAGACCTTTAGGGATTTTACCATGTTTTATATACTGTTGTAAAGATCTTATTTCCCAATACTGTCTAAGTTGTTTCTGTAGCAGTCCCTCTAATTCTCTAAAGACATCTGCCATAGCTTTATTGCTACTAAAAACATCATCCTGCATATCATCAAACTTGAATGTTTCCGCTTTCATTTTTTTACTTTCAATATGATGCCAAATGTCCAGAATCTAATATTGAGGAGCTCACACACTTGGGTGAATAAAGGTCAGTAATTGCAATAGATTGAGGTGGCTCACTTGTAATTAGTTATGGTATGGTGCTGCAAGCTCAAATGGAGGGGAACACCCAACCCTCTGGTTAAAAAGTGGTAATAGCAAGAATGGGCGAGCACTCATACATTTGGTCTCAGATTGAAGTATGCAGAAAATGTATTAATCCCTATACATATCCCCATAAAATATCTAAAACAATACAAATATTAAAACAATCAAGATATACGGTGGCATATAATAATCAAACAATCAAGATATTCAGTGGTATATAGTACATAAAATTTCAAATAATTCTGGTTGCACACCTAGACTCTATGTGTCACCATTCCTATATGCAACCGTTTCAACATGCAAAAAAGAGTCTCCTCTATACCTCTGTCCAAGGGTGGGAAAGTAAATGTCACTTCAAGTGCTGACGTTGCACTTCTCTCAGAGCCGCAATATATTCGTATGTTATCCAATAGGTTCAAATGTCCCTAAAGTCTCTCTTTAAATATCCTTTAGAAATGGAGGTAAGAACTTTATGGGTGTTCAGCTTACCGTATGGTGCCAGTTGTCTCCCGATCGCTTGGTGTGGAGCTTTAAATATTTGCCGGCGTGCTCGTTGCTGTCCTCAAACCAAGCAAGTTTGGATCTCGCGTGAGTAACTTCAAAATATCGCGGGAGTTCGCGCTCAGTACCGCGAATATCTTTCGATGTAAAAATCGAGAAGAAGAATATTTGTTCCTTTTCTTTTTCTTCAAGAATTTTTCTGTATGGCCATACAGTTTATCGGAGGACTTTCGATGCAGGTGCGTCCACTTGTTTCCCCAGATGCGTTTCGGGTAGATTCGCTCTCCCTTCCTCAGCGGTCAAGTGTTTGCCCGCCTAGCCTCCATTTTTATACTCTAATTAAGTCAAAATCGCAAGCACCTGCTATTTAAGCTGTTCTCAATTAGTTTTCAATTAGCATAAGAATAGTCCTATAGTGCGTTTTCCTCATATTTCTTCTAGCGTTTTTTATGCGTTTTTTTCGGAGTATATGCGTTTTTTTGCCTAAATGTTCCAATCAGTGCGATATACCACTGTATGTCTTAAAAACCTTGTATGTGGTTGCTTATGGTCAGAAACACTGATTCTTTCACAATAATGGTGATAACATAGAGTTCCATATATAACCATAATAATGCCATATATTTCCTGTTCACATATGAGTATTAACATATATTACTATAAAATACTAATAAAATGTATATAAAATTTATAAAATTGCAATGGAAAATTGCTATATATTCTTGTTTTAGAATATTGCGAAGATTCGAAAAAACAATATATTCGATATAGTGCTATATATTAGTTTTTTACAATATTCATCATTTTTCCCATTTAAAGCCATGATTTATCCCTGCTTCTTGCTTGTGGGCCAATGAGTCATAGGCCTACAAGCAAGAAGCAGGGAGGAATGATCTCGGCAATTGAAAAATTCGCTAGAAAAATTCGCAATACGAAAATTTACATTACAAAAATTTGCAATAAATATATATCACTATATTCTAAATATTCACAAATTTTCTAATTACCTATATTCGCGATAAAAATTCGAAATCCGAATATTCGTGATCAACACTAGTCTTCTCCCTGCAACAGGAGCTCCACCAGCAGCACCACGACCTGGAGCACGTCCCTTATTTGACGCTTTCCTCATATTTCTTTGCCCAAAATGGCTGTATTTCCAATGGCTGTATTTCAAATGCCTGAATCAAACCCCTGTATCTTGCCCTAAATGGGGGTTTAATTAATAGTAGAATAGAACGACAGTATGTAAAGGGTGTATCTCACACGGCCTGAACCAGACTAGGCCTCAATTAAAGATTTTTTTGCCCAAAATGGCTGTATTTCAAATGCATGAATCAAACCCCTGTATGTAAAGGGTGTATCTCACACGGCCTGACCCACTGTAGGCCTGAATTAAAGTTTTCTTTGCCCAAAATGGCTGTATTTCAAATGCCTGAATCAAACCCCTGTATGTAGAGGGTGTATCTCACACAGCCTGAACCAGTGTAGGCCTGAATTCAATATTATTGCACCAAATGGCAGTATTTCAAATGTCTGAATCAAACCACTGTATGTAGAGGGTGTATCTCACACGGCCTGAACCAGTGTAGGCCTGAATTCAATATTGGTGCACCAAATTGCTGTATTTCAAATGCCTGAATCAAACCCCTGTATGTAGAGGGTGAATCTCACAAGGCCTGAGCCAGTGTAGGCCTAAATTAAATATTTCTTTGCCCAAAATGGCTGTATTTCCAATGGCTGTATTTCAAATGCCTGAATCAAACCCCTGTATCTTGCCCTAAATGGGGGTTTAATTAATAGTAGAATAGAACGACAGTATGTAAAGGGTGTATCTCACACGGCCTGAACCAGACTAGGCCTCAATTAAAGATTTTTTTGCCCAAAATGGCTGTATTTCAAATGCATGAATCAAACCCCTGTATGTAAAGGGTGTATCTCACACGGCCTGACCCACTGTAGGCCTGAATTAAAGTTTTCTTTGCCCAAAATGGCTGTATTTCAAATGCCTGAATCAAACCCCTGTATGTAGAGGGTGTATCTCACACAGCCTGAACCAGTGTAGGCCTGAATTCAATATTATTGCACCAAATGGCAGTATTTCAAATGTCTGAATCAAACCCCTGTATGTAGAGGGTGTATCTCACACGGCCTGAACCAGTGTAGGCCTGAATTCAATATTGGTGCACCAAATTGCTGTATTTCAAATGCCTGAATCAAACCCCTGTATGTAGAGGGTGAATCTCACAAGGCCTGAGCCAGTGTAGGCCTAAATTAAATATTTCTTTGCCCAAAATGGCTGTATTTCCAATGGCTGTATTTCAAATGCCTGAATCAAACCCCTGTATCTTGCCCTAAATGGGGGTTTAATTAATAGTAGAATAGAACGACAGTATGTAAAGGGTGTATCTCACACGGCCTGAACCAGACTAGGCCTCAATTAAAGATTTTTTTGCCCAAAATGGCTGTATTTCAAATGCATGAATCAAACCCCTGTATGTAAAGGGTGTATCTCACACGGCCTGACCCACTGTAGGCCTGAATTCAATATTGGTGCACCAAATGGCGGAATTTAAAATCTCTGAATCTAACCCAAATGTATTAAGGGTGTATCTCACAATGACATCTGCATCAAAGGCTGCCAACAAATTTTTTTGTGCCCAAACGAGTGTTTGTTTAACAACTGAATTTGACAGCAGTATGTAAGCCTGTAATTTCACACGTGCTGATGCTGCAAGGCCTGATAATACAGGGAGTGCAGAATTATTAGGCAAGTTGTATTTTTGAGGATTAATTTTATTATTGAACAACAACCATGTTCTCAATGAACCCAAAAAACTCATTAATATCATAGCTGAATATTTTTGGAAGTAGTTTTTAGTTTGTTTTCAGTTTTAGCTATTTTAGGGGGATATCTGTGTGTGCAGGTGACTATTACTGTGCATAATTATCAGGAAACTTAACAAAAAACAAATATATACCCATTTCAATTATTTATTTTTACCAGTGAAACCAATATAACATCTCAACATTCACAAATATAAATTTCTGACATTCAAAAACAAAACAAAAACAAATCAGTGACCAATATAGCCACCTTTCTTTGCAAGGACACTCAAAAGCCTGCCATCCATGGATTCTGTCAGTGTTTTGATCTGTTCACCATCAACATTGCGTGCAGTAGCAACCACAGCCTCCCAGACACTGTTCAGAGAGGTGTACTGTTTTCCCTCCTTGTAAATCTCACATTTGATGATGGACCACAGGTTCTCAATGGGGTTCAGATCAGGTGAACAAGGAGGCCATGTCATTAGATTTTCTTCTTTTATACCCTTTCTTGCCAGCCACGCTGTGGAGAACTTGGACGCGTGTGATGGAGCATTGTCCTGCATGAAAATCATGTTTTTCTTGAAGGATGCAGACTTCTTCCTGTACCACTGCTTGAAGAAGGTGTCTTCCAGAAACTGGCAGTAGGACTGGGAGTTGAGCTTGACTCCATCCTCAACCCGAAAAGGCCCCACAAGCTCATCTTTGATGATACCAGCCCAAACCAGTACTTCACCTCCACCTTGCTGGCGTCTGAGTCGGACTGGAGCTCTCTGCCCTTTACCAATCCAGCCACGGGCCCATCCATCTGGCCCATCAAGACTCACTCTCATTTCATCAGTCCATAAAACCTTAGAAAAATCAGTCTTGAGATATTTCTTGGCCCAGTCTTGACGTTTCAGCTTGTGTGTCTTGTTCAGTGGTGGTCGTCTTTCAGCCTTTCTTACCTTGGCCATGTCTCTGAGTATTGCACACCTTGTGCTTTTGGGCACTCCAGTGATGTTGCAGCTCTGAAATATGGCCAAACTGGTGGCAAGTGGCATCTTGGCAGCTGCACGCTTGACTTTTCTCAGTTCATGGGCAGTTATTTTGCGCCTTGGTTTTTCCACACGCTTCTTGCGACCCTGTTGACTATTTTGAATGAAACGCTTGATTGTTTGATGATCACGCTTCAGAAGCTTTGCAATTTTAAGAGTGCTGCATCCCTCTGCAAGATATCTCACTATTTTTGACTTTTCTGAGCCTGTCAAGTCCTTCTTTTGACCCATTTTGCCAAAGGAAAGGAAGTTGCCTAATAATTATGCACACCTAATATAGGGTGTTGATGTCATTAGACCACACCCCTTCTCATTACAGAGATGCACATCACCTAATATGCTTAATTGGTAGTAGGCTTTCGAGCCTATACAGCTTGGAGTAAGATAACATGCATAAAGAGGATGATGTGGTCAAAATACTCATTTGCCTAATAATTCTGCACGCAGTGTAGTGTTTTTTGTAAAAAAAGTGTGTTTTTCAAACCCCAGAAAATGATGGGTGTATTTCTAGCTTAAATTGCACACTGACTAATCCAGATGTTGTAGATTGCGCAAAAAAAAAAGTGATTTGCAATATCCCAAATGCTCAGATGCAATGCTGGTGCACTGAGCTTGCATAAAATGGTCGCCGCCGGCCACCTAACTAACAGAATTACAAAAGTATTTTATTTTTTTTGGTCAATGGGCTTAGGGCAGGGTAAAACGATTGTGCCCTGCACCCACACAACTATTTCTAGGTAGATCGCTGAGTTAGATTCTCTCCTATTCTCTCGCTGAAATCACAAGTTCAGCAGCATCCTCTCCCTACACTTGTAACAGCAGAGTGACGTGCAGCGCTACGTGACTCCAGCTTATATAGAGGCTGGGACTCATGCTGCTCTGGCCAATCACAGCCATGCCATTAGTAGGCATGGCTGTGATGGCTTCTAAGGTCAGACAGTTAACCGCTTGTTGATTGGCTGCTCTGCAGCCTTTCAAAAAGCGCCAAGAAAGCGCCGAACACCGAACCCGAACCCAAACTTTTACTGAAATGTTCGGGTTCGGGTCCGGGGTCCAAAAATCCTAAAGTTCGGAACGAACCCAAACTTTACAGTTCGAGTTCGCTTAACCCTAATTAAAACTTAAAAATGGAGACTCAGATCAACAAAAGAAGAACAGTATTTTAATCAGGTGACCTTCAGCTATGTATCTATGCAAACAGTTATATAGGGAAGTCCCTGGTGATGTATTCCCTTTAAAATTAAATAAATACCTTTCACTTTAATGCTTCTGTACCATTTGCAAATAAATATCAATCTGAAATGTTTTTATTACATCTGATCTAAAGTAACTCTAGCCATGGGTGTACATTTATTCAATTAATAAATGTGCCTGGTCCACTCCCTTTGCTGCCCACTCCCTATGCCACCCCCTGTTTAAAAAATTGAGAAGTGTGGCACAAACCCCCTTAAAGGGCATCTGTCAGCAGATTTGTACCTATGAAACCTGTTACATGTGCACTTGGCAGCTGAAGACATCGGTGTTGGTCCCATGTACATATGTGCCCGCATTGCTGAGAAAAATTATGTTTTAATGTATGCAAATGAGCCTCTAGGAGCAATGAGGGCATTGCCGTTACACCTAGAGGCTCTGCTCTCTCTGCAGCTGTCACGCCCTCTGTACTTTGACAGAACCAGACAGTGTAAACATGATCATGTCTGGCCCTGTCAATCAAAGTGGAGAGGGTGCAGTAGTTTCATCGAGAGCAGTGCCTCTAGGTGTAATGGTAACACCCCCATTACTCCTAGAGGCTCATTTGCATATATTAAACAATCATTTTTCTTAGCAATGCGGGCACATATGAACATGAGACCAACACAGATGTCTTCAGCTGCCAAGTGCACATGTAACAGGTCAGCCAGTGTCATAGGTACAAATCTGCTGACAGATGGCCTTTAAGGATTAAACATGGGGTGGCATAGGGAGTGGGCAGCAAAGGGAGCGGACCAGGCACATTTATTATAATGTAGGCCATAAAATTGGATAAAATTATACCTGAACCCTATTCTAGCTCCTAGCACCCACATCATTAGATCATCACTGATCTCTAGAAGTAAATGGCAGAGGCTCTAGTAGAGTATTGTGCCTATTCGGCTTTGCTGGGCTTTTTTCCTTCATTGAGGTTAGGTGACCTGGTAAATATGCACCTTAAAAGGCTCATATTTACGTAGGCCGTCCATGCCTATATTGCGGACCGCAAACATTGACAGCACAGTGCGGAGCGGAGGCATGGATTGGGAGCCCACAGAAGCACTACAAAGCGCTTCCAGGGGCTTTTGGGTCTGTGTCTCCGCACTGCAAAATATAGGTATGTCCTATCTTTTGCCGTATCTTTGCCGTATCTTGCGGATTGCAGACCCATTCAAGTCAACGAGTCTGTGCCACAATACGGGATTCACACAGCCGGCGCTTGTGCATTGCGGACTGCAACTGGCGGTCTGTGGCATGGGCACAGGTGGCCTACGGTTATGTGAATGAGCCCAGGATGAATGAGCCTCTATGTTGTTGGTTCATTGTAATGTTGTTCCCTATTGGCATGCTTCCTCAGTAATGAAAACCCATACTGTTCATTGTGTATTGAGATCATGTATAATATTTATTTGATATACATTGTTCAATTTGATGGGTTAAATTAGATGTGATTGTAACGAACTATGACAAAATTCCTCACCTGGCAACTGTGGTTTCCATAGCAATAATACTATGGGCAGGAAAGTCTGTGACTCATTCCATGTTTTATGCTTGGATTCATCATCAGCAAAGAAGAAATAATGTGCGTCTGGCCCAGGATTACCTTTCAGGTCTCAGCTATCTCTTTCACTGGCAGTCAGGAAAAATGAGCCGACTGCAGTCATCCCTATTAAATTCAAATTTGTTTCCAAGCATAATGGATGTGCTGTTTGTTTTCCCTCAGACACTGCTGGAATAACAAAGAGGAGAACACGCCATACAGTGCACAGCGCATTAACAGCATGCAGGATACATCCACTATGGTTAGAAATGAATGGTGGGCGTTATGAATGCAAGACTATCAGTGGGCTTAACCTGGGCCGTCTTTAATATTGATTGGACCCTGGGCAAGAATTTATTGGGCCCCCTGGATTCCGCCTTCCCACACCCTAAAAAAAAGCTAAAATCACTAGCACTAGCTGCTGGTACGGCGAGGGATGGTGCAACGCAGACGCGCACACCGCGTCCTGGCACAGGCAGGCGTGATGACATCATCACGCCTGCCTGTGCTGGGATTTCACTACCAAATAGACCTCAGGCGTGTAGCCTATGACAAGTCTTGTCGCCATCTGCAAATTTTAAGGCGCATTAGCGACCATTTTGGTCACCATCTGTAGCGCTGTATTGCATCAGTGACATGACCACTCTCCACATATAATGATATATTACATCAGTGACATCACTGCTCTCCACATATAAAGCAGTGGCCGGACTGAGGGGGGGCGGAGCCCCCTTTAGGGGAGGCCCCCATGACGGGGGTTTGGTTAGTGAGCCCGGGGTTTAGCAGGTTGAGGGGGGGTGGAGTAAGGTGGGGGGGAGCTATAGGTAGGGCGAGGGGTCAGGATAGGTCAGTTTGAGTAAGGGGGGAGGCGTTAGGGGGTTAAATAGGCAGGGAGGAAGAAAGCAGGGTGCCATTTTGGGTGAAAGAAAAGCTGGCTGGTACCGGAGAGATGGAGCAGTTGGAGGCGGGCGGCGGCGGAGGTGAGGGGCCCTGCTTGGGCTCAAGAGCAGATCCAGTTGCTGCTGAGGGGGGCGGGTGAGGTGCCCGTTTTGCCTCACTCACCTGTAGTTCGGCCGCGGCGGGCCAGGCCGCCGCCGCACTTGTCCCCATCTTCATCCCCCCCTCGGGCTCAGCGCCGTATTCAGAGCCCCTCACGGGACCCTCCACGTCGGGTGCCGCCTGCGCCAGCTCCATCTAGGCCCCGACGTGGGAGGAATCCTTCTAGTAGGCGGAGCCTTGGGGGTGGCCGGGCCCGGCCATCTCCACCTGCATGCGGCGACGGCGTGGGATCGGGACCTGGCACTGCGGGCGCCTCTGTAACTCCGGGCACATAGGCGGCCCCTCATCGTGGGAGGTCGCGTTTGCAACGTGGGGCTGCTGCCAGTATGGTGGGCGGTGGCAGCAGGCCCCAGGATCCAGGCAGAGACGGAAGCTCCGCCCCCTGGAGCAGTTGTGAGGCATCCATTAACCCCAGCGTCCCTGGTCTGTGCAGGGCCAGGGGACAGGAGACAGCAAGTCCTGGGAGAAGTCCGGAGGCCTGGTCAGCTGAGGGGTCTTGCTGCAGTTTGCATTCCTGCCTTGCCAGGAGGCAAGGTGAAGAGGGGATTTCCAGCTTCGTCGACCAGCCTGAAGTTGATGTCCCGGGTCCCAGCGAGCCCAGGGGACAGCAGGATGCCAGCGGCTTTACGCGATCGGACGGTGCAGCGCAGAGGAGAGGGCTTCCGGATTCAGGATTTGCGGCTGATGGGAACACAGCACAAAGGCAGACAGGTGAGATTTCTTGAGGACCACTTGCGCAGGTAGTACAGGGTTTGGGGGCTGGGATGGCAGGTGTCTCTCAGTTAGATTTGAGCAAGGGCCTGGGGCAATTGCTGGGGGGTTTGGCGGGGTTGGTTGCTAGTTGGGGGATGAGCGGGGGGACATCTTTACAGGCCTGGGGGGTGCAGGGTTTGGTTGCGAGCGCGGGGTCGGTGGGTGAGCAGCAGCGGGGGTTGCCGGGCATTGGGGTGTCAGTGCAGACGCAAGCGGGGGCAGAGGTAGAGGAGGATACTGTACGAGTGGATGATAAGGTGAAAGGGGAGGTTTACGTCTGTTTTGAGGGCCCGTTGGGGGCTCATTTGAAGTCTGAGGTCAGGGAGAGGATTTGGAGGGGGGAATAAGTTGAGATATTTTCCCTGCTTCCGTTGGAGTGCTTCAATTTAGATAGAGTGCGGAGAGAGGAAGGTAAGAAGAAGGAGGAGGAGGAGAAGCGCCGTTTTAGATTGATACCGCGGACGGGGGGCTGTGTTGCTCAGGAAGAATTTGCGGTCGGCTGGGGAGCATCCGGAGGTAGTGGGGGAGAAGCTGGGGTAGGAGGTGATGCTTGGGCGGATGGTGGGCAAATTTTTGGAACCGCCTGTTTGTAATTTACGGGTGTCACCATTGGGTGTTGTCCCTAAGAAGGAGGCGAATAAGTTTCGCCTTATCCATCATTTGTCGTTTCCGAAGGGCTCTTTGGTCAACTACGGTATTGACCCTGCAGTTTGCTCTGTAGTTTATACGTCGTTCAACGCGGCAGTGGGTTGGGTGAAGCGTTTTGGGGCCGGTGCTCTTATGGCAAAAACGGACATCGAGGCGGCGTTTAGGTTGCTGCCAGTTCATCCTGAGTGTCAGCACTTGTTGGGGTGTTTTTGGGATGTTTTTTTTTTTGTAGATCGATGTTTACCCATGGGGTGTTCGTTGTCGTGCGCCTACTTTGAAACGTTCAGCTCGTTTTTGGAGTGTGTGGTCGTGGACTTGTCAGGTTGTGAATCACTGATTCTTTACCTGGACGATTTTTTGTGTATTGGCCCCCCGGGGTCGCCGGTGTGCGCATTATTGTTGGAGACGTTGAGTTCGATTTTTGGGAGGCTTTGGGTCCCATTGGCTGAAGGAAAGACGGTGGGGCCGGTAACGGAATTGAGCTTCCTTGGGATAGTTATTGATTCGGTGAGAATGGAGTGTGGTTGCCGAGGGATAAGCTGGAGGATCTGAGAGGGCTGGTGGCTAGGGCGAGTCGGGCGAAGAAGTTGCAGTTGAGGGAGCTTCAGTCGTTGCTGGGGAAGCTCAATTTCGCTTGTCGGATAATGCCCATGGGTCGAGTGTTCTGCAGGCGGTTGGCGCAGGCGACTGCGGGGGTGGTTGTTCCGCATCATTACATTCGATTGGGGAGGGATTTGCGAGCGGACTTGCAGGTGTGGAGTTCGTTTATGGACCAGTATAACGGTCGCTCGCTGTTTATGGGAGAAGTTGTTGATTCTTTTGATTTTGAATTATTTACTGATGCGGCAGGGGGTTCGGGTTTTGGGGTGTTTTGTGGAGGTCAGTGGTGTGCTGGGGTTTGGCCGGCTGTGTGGGTTGGGTGGGGCTGGGTGAGAAATTTGGCTTTGTTAGAGTTATTTCCCATTGTGTTGGCGGTTTTGCTATGGGGGGAGCGTTTCCGGGACAGGAAGGTACGTTTTCACTGCGACAATATGGGGGTATTTCAGGCGATCAATGGTTTGTCGGCATCGTCGCCTTTAGTGGTGCGACTGCTCCAGCGGTTGGTGTTGGAGCGCTTAATGCTTGGGTTGTAGCGGTGCATGTGCCAGGGGTGGACAATTGTATTGCTGCCGCCCTTTCTCGTTCGCAGTGGAATCGTTTTTGGCAGTTGGCTCCGGAGGCGGACGCGGTTGGCCTGGAGTGCCCGGCTTGCCTGTGGGAGCTGTTGGAGGAACGTTAATGGGGCTCATTCGAGCGCCGTTGGCGCCTGGTACGTGGGCTATGTATATGAAGGCTTGGAGGGCTTGGGAGGATTGGTGTGCCGGTTTGGGTATGGGGAATGAGGAGCTGGAATTTCTCTTTATTAATGTTTTTGGGCCACTGTAGGGAGGAGGGTTGGTCGGTTAGTAAGATCAACGGATATATGGCTGGGTTGGCGTTTGGCTTTAAGGCTCGGCGTATGGTGGATGTTACTAAATCCTTTTTGGTGGTTCAGGCGTTGAAAGGGTGGCGGAGGATGAGTGCGGGGGTGGATGGGAGGAGGCCGGTATCGTTCGGGTTGTTGCTTCAGTTGGGTGGTCAGTTGCGGGGGGTTTGCAGGTCGGAGTGGGAAGTTCGGTTGTTTTGGTTGGCTTTCTCGTTGGCGTTTTTTGGGGCGATGCATTTGGGTGAACTGGTTTGTCCATCGGTGAGTAGGGTAGGGGGGCTTTTGAGGGAGGATGTTGAATTGTTTGGGGACAGAGTGGAGTTTGTGATCCGACAGTCGAAGACAGATACGTTGGGTAGGGGTCGGAGGGTGGTGCTTTTCCGGATTGGGGGTTGTGATATGTGCCCGGTCCAATGTCTGCAGGATTATGGGGCGGGGTCTGTGGGGGCGCTGTCCCCTCTGTTGGTGCACGCTGATGGCACCTTTTTGTCTCGTTTTCAGTTCTCTACGGTTTTCTATAAGTACCAGGTGGGGGTGGATAGGGAGGGGTATTCTAGCCACTCCTTCAGGATTGGGGCAGCGACGGAAGCGGCAAGGTTGGGCCTGGGAGAGCATGTTATTAAACGGATTGGGCGGTGGGAATCGGCTCGGTTTCGGTCGTACGTTCGTTTGGATCGTTTATAGTGGGAGGGGGCAGTGTGCGGGTTTTTGGGGTTTGTTGTGTTTTTGCATGCATAAGCTGCGGTATTGTTCTTGTGATTTTCTCATTTCAGATGCAGCACCCGCTCTGGTGTGGATTCTGGGGCATTCTTACGTCTTCTGGGGGGCTGTCCGGGCAGCAGTTCGGCCGGATGGTCAGCAGTTGGGTTTTGACAGGGATTCTACGGTGGTAAGGTGGATTGGGCGAAGGGGTATGGTTTGGAAAGGGGTGTTGCCTGAGATACATAGGTTTGTGAGGATGGATAGGGCGCCTGATGTGTTAGTGGTCCATGCAGGGGGCAATGATTTGGCGGCAAAGCCTATCCGGGAGCTGATTAAGGAGGTCAAATGGGATTTTTTGCGGTTATGGTCATTGTTCCCTGGCATGGTGACCGTGTGGTCGGATATTGTTCCCAGGAAGGTTTGGAGAGAGGCTCGGTCAGTGGAGGCGGTGAATAAAGCGCGGGTGAAGGTGAATAGAGCAATATTGCGTTTTATGGCTCGGAACGGGGCGGTGGTAGTCAGACACAGGGAGTTGGAGGCTGGAGTGGGGGCCTTTTGGAGGTCGGACGGTGTGCACTTGAATGTGGTGGGGCTGGATATGTGGAGTTTGGCATTGCAGGAAGGCATTGAGGAGGCCCTAAGGTTGTGGAGGAACGCCCGGAGTTGAGGTGGTCAATTCCGGTCGTCGGTGGTGGTGGGGGCGGGGTCCTTGGAGTTGGTCACGGTGGAATTAGAGGATATTGGGGGGGCCCCACGGTTGGGGCTGGACTCCCAGGTGGACCGAGCGGTTGTGGTGAATTGAGGGGGGGTCATTCGGTGGTGCCTTTGAGCTGGGGGTTACGGCTGGAGGCAAGAATGGCTTACCCTGGTTCGGCAGCTCAAGGTTTTTGGGGCTTCAAGGACCTTCCCCCATGGGGGATTATCAGTATTATTGTTATGGTTATTTATTAATTTGTATAATTGTTATTTAATAAACGGCTGCTGTGGCCATTACCTTCCAGTTGGTGGTCCGTGTATTATTGGGTTCGGGGAATGGTGCGGAGAGGTGTAATGGTGGAGGAATGGGAATGCAAGAGAGTGTATTGAGGTAAGTGGATGAGGCTAACTATGCATAACCAATACCCCCGTCAAGCAGTGGACGGACTGAGGAGGAACGGAGCCCCCTTTAGGGGAGGCCCCCATGACGGGGGTTTGGTTAGTGAGCCCGGGGTTTAGCAGGTTGAGGGGGGGTGGAGTGAGGTGGGTGGGGGAGCTATAGGTAGGGCGAGGGGTCAGGATAGGTCAGTTTGAGTAAGGGGAGGAGGACTTAGGGGGTTAAATAGGCAGGGAGGAAGAAAGCAGGGTGCCATTTTGGGTGAAAGAAAAGCTCCCACCCACCCTTCCCTTTTTGTTGTTGGGGAATTGGGTTGGAGCAGGGGGAGTTTTTTTTTTAGGTGAGTACATGTCACGGCGGCTAGAGGCGGTGAAGGGGGGGTCCTTGGAGTTGGTCACGGTGGAATCTGAGGACATTGGGGGGGCCCCACGGTTGGGGCTGGACTCCCAGGTGGACCGAGCGGTTGTGGTGAATTGAGGGGGGGGTAATTCGGTGGTGCCTTTGAGCTGGGGGTTACGGCTGGAGGCAAGAATGGCTCACCTTGGTTCGGCAGCTCGAGGTTTTTGGGGCTTCAGGGACCTTCCCCCATGGGGGATTATCAGTATTATTGTTATGGTTATTGTAGTGTCCCACTAGGTAAAGGTGGGCACTACACAAGGGTCAATTGGGCCACGTTGTTCTCCACCTCCTGTGGAGGTGGAGATTGTGTTCTATATGTCATTTTAATGCAAAATGTCACTTTATTCATGTTATTTATGTGCATTTTCCTGCTTTAAATGTGTATCAGTCCTGTTAGGGTGTAATTCCTCCTCCAAAACAGTAGAGGGAGCTAGGGAACCCCTAATATAAATAGTCAGGTCCTGTTCAGGGAGAGGAGTGTAGAGTCAGAGGCCAGAAAACACTTTAGCCAGAGTGGAGCTGAGGTGCAGGCTCTGACATGCAACTAGACAGCCCAGGTTTCTAGTTGACACCAGGAGGCTAGTAAGCGTGGATCAGCCTGCCTGAGGATATTGAGCCAGAGTTAGCTCAGAAGATTTTCACCAGGGAAAGAGTTGCCTCTTGAGAAACCAGGTTCCCATACCCAAGTACAGAGGAGAGCAGAAGTGTTTCCAGCCAGACAAGTGAGCTGAAGGGCAGAAGTATTTTACCTAAAGCAAGGATATATACCTGAGGAAGTTTTCTACCAAGGATAAAGCCAGCATTAGGGCACACGGGCCTTGGGATAAAGACAGCCAGGAGTTCTGAGGAATAGTGCACAGGATTTCTGAGGAAAAGTGCAGCCTGGTCTGTAAGTGTGTTTAACCCTCTGCGTATCTTGCAAGAATATTGTTGCCTGCCATCATTATTGTAAAAGCCTGCTTGTGACTGCTACTGTCGTATGGAACTTTACCAAAGACTGTATAAAGTTAACTGTTTCCAGTAAAGGAAGTTTTGGTTCACTACAAACTGTGTTCCTCAATTCTTACTACTATAAATCGGTGTGCCACCGTTACAGGCACTGGCGTCATGAACTTAAAGGGACCTTGCCACCGGCACATTAAACCAGCAACACCTAGGGCACCTCACCTACCACCAGCCTGGTCCCTATACACTAAGAGTGCCCCAGAGGACCCCTGTGCCAGCCTCTCTATCACTGCTGTATGCCTGCCCAGGGTTCCCCTACAAACTGTGAGTAACACAGAGCAACCCTCGTTTGCCTAAGTAACCGTGACCCCACATCGCGATACCCTGCATGCTATGGTTTTATCTCCGGCCCAAAAAACTGAACACTTGCCGGAATGCCGGATCCGGCATTTTTTTTACATAGCAATGTATTAGTGCCGGATCCGGCATTCAAAATACCGGAATGCCAGATACGTCCTTCCGGTCTGCGCATTATTTGAAAAAATTAAATGTCGGATCCGTTTTTATGGATGACATCGGAAAGAGGGATCCGGCATTACAATGCATTTGTGTCCCGGTCATGTGACCAACAGATGTTACATGACCGGGATAGACTGGAATGCAAGATGAAGCTCAAGCCAGCGCTTGACACCGCGATCTTGTTACACAAGACTACGCGATTATCTATCTATCTAATATCTGTCCCATGGCCAGGTGTGTGTTATTCCCTCATTATCTTAATTACAATGAGCAGATAAAAGGTCCAGAGTTCATTTCAAGTGTGCTATTTCCATTTGGAGTCTGTTGCTGTCAACTCTCAAGATGAGTTCCAAAGAGCTGTCACTATCAGTGAAGCAAGCCATCATTAGGCTGAAAAAAAAAAAAAAAAAAAACATCAGAGAGATAGCAAAAACATTAGGCGTGGCCAAAACAACTGTTTGGAACATTCTTAAAAAGAAGGAACCCACAGTGAGCTCAGCAACACCAAAAGACCCGGAAGACCACAGAAAACAACTGTGACGGATGACCGAAGAATTCTTTCCCTGGTAAAGAAAACACCCTTCACAACAGTTGTCCAGATCAAAAACACTCTCCAGGAGGTAGGTGTATGTGTGTCAAAGTCAACAATCAAGAGAAGACTTTACCACAGTGAATACAGAGGGTTCACCACAAGATGTAAACCATTGGTGAGCCTCAAAAACAGGAAGGCCAGATTATAGTTTGCCCAACGACATCTAAAAAAGCCTTCACAGTTCTAGAACAACATCTTATGGACAGATGAGACCAAGATCAACTTGCACCAGAGTGATGGGAAGAGAAGAGTATGGAGAAGGAAAGGAACTGCTCATGATCCTAAGCATACCACCTCATCAGTGAAGCATGGTGGTGGTAGTTTCATGGCGTGGGCATGTATGGCTGCCAATGGAACTGGTTCTCTTGTATTTATTGATGATGTGACTGCTGACAAAAGCAGCAGGATGAATTCTGAAGTGTTTCGGGCAATATTATCTGCTCATATTCAGCCAAATGTTTCAGAACTCATTGGATGGCGCTTTACAGTGCAGATGGACAATGACCCAAAGCATACTGCAAAAGCAACCAAAGAGTTTTTTAAGGAAAAGAAGTGGAATGTTATGCAATGGCCAAGTCAATCACCTGACCTAAATCCGATTAAGCATGCATTTCACTTGCTAAAGACAAAACTGAAGGGAAATGCCCCAAAAACAAGCAGGAACTGAAGACAGTTGCAGTAGAGGCCTGGCAGAGCATCACCAGGGAAGAAACCCAGCGTCTGGTGATGTCTATGCGTTCCAGACTTCAGGCTGTAATTGACTGCAAAGGATTTGCAACCAAGTATTAAAAAGTGAAAGTTTGATTTATGATTATTATTCTGTCCCATTACTTTTGGTCCCCTAACAAGTGGGAGGCACATATGCAAACTGTTGTAATTCCTACACCGTTCACCTGATTTGGATGTAAATACCCTCAAATTAAAGCTGACAGTCTGCAGTTAAAGCACGTTTTGTTCGTTTCATTTCAAATCCATTGTGGTGGTGTATCGAGCCAAAAATGTTAGAATTGTGTCGATGTCCCTATACTTATGGACCTGACTGTATCTATCTATGTAAATTTGTCTACAAATGAACCACACGTGCTTCTAATAGTGCCACCCAGCATTCTCCTATACAAGGTGCCAAACATTTGTCTTCCATAAACAGTGCTAGACAGCATTACTATCATGAGCCATGCTAACCAGCAATTTTAGGAAAAGTTACCAGATAGAGGTCCCCCCTCTGTAAACAGTGCCAGGTAGCTATCTCTTTGTAAACTGCTCCAAAGCTTTTCTCCATAATATATTTTGTACTTCAATCGCTCATTTCAAAATCTGTATACATCAGTATAACAATGTAGCAATCTGTATCTTGACACATATGAAGAAGCACTGTATCATCTGAAATCTCATGAAAGCCTCCAAACCCAACTTGTAAAAAAATATGTTAGACATATAAGGGGTCAATTATAAACTCAGATATGTCAGTTTTGTGGAGTAAAAAAGTCGCGAGTCATGGTAAGGCCTCTTGCACACAGCCATTGGCCGGCCGTTCACTGGCACTATCCATGCAGCTGCCGCAACTGATCCAGGCCCATTCAACTTCAATAGGTCAGTGATCCGTCCGAACAAGTTCTATATTTTCACGGTGCAGAGGCACGGACAGAAACACCAGGGAACCACTCCACAGTGCTTCCGTGGAGTTCAGTGCCTCTGTTCCGCACCGCAGCTTCGGATTGCAGACCCATTCAAGTGAATGGGTCCACATCCATGATGCGGTGAGCACACGGCCGGTGCCCGTGTATTGTGGACCCGCTGCTTGCGGACCCCAATACAGGTCACGGCCGACAATGACCTAACTGTGACATTTCTATGGCAACTGCAACATTTTTGCGACATTTCGTGATCCTCGCCACTTTTCACAGTGGTCCAGGTTTAAAGGGAACCTGTCACCGGGATTTTGTGTATAGAGCTGAGGACATGGGTTGCTAGATGGCCGCAATACCCAGTCCCCATAGCTCTGTGTGCTTTTATTGTGTAAAAAAAACCGATTTGATACATATGCAAATTAACCTGAGATGAGTCCTGTCCCTGACTCATCTCACATACAGGACTCATCTCAGGGACAGGACTCATCTCAGGTTAATTTGCATGGCAGGCACACAAAGCAAAGCCAGACTTAAAACTGACATAAAAACAACCTTAAATGATAAATGACCCCCATATTATATGTAATCGTGGAAGGTTCTTTTCTCATGATGTATCAGTTTATAGAGCATGCAATATGCAGACACATGAGGAACTTTAGAATTGCTATCACATCTGGTTTGACAGATGGCCACATATAAGGAAAGGTTTTTTTCATATGCAGGATTAAGGCCTTCATTTTATAACCTTGAATGCCTTTAATGACGCTGAGCTATATGCACAAAAAGAACGTAAATCATAAGACATTTAATGTCCGTTTGTGTTCTAGCTATTCTTTAGGAAATTGCTATATCATTTTACATGGCTCATCTGTGCCCATTTAACATATAAAAGTAAAACATTTATCCTTACCCCAAGATCATTTATTAATATTTGGCCGCATATCCAGTGGTTTTATTACAGATGGACAACGACCAGACATTGATAAGATTAAACTGTCATTTACAGTCAGTTATAGACTGAGAGAAGTCATTAATACCTCTTGTGGCTGTGACTTACTGGAAATACTGTAGGATTACTACACTATATGCAAGTAATCACTGGTGCCGCATTATATTAGAAAGGCACGAGAAAGCCATTATGTGAAGGGAGACATTCATCATAGGCATGCAGAAGACTTCACAAAATACTGCCAGTTTGGGAAAAAGCAATTGTAGATTGAACCAGTGGAAAATGAGAGTTCCCACTTGTTAGTGGGCAAAAAACACCACTACAGATCCAACTAGTTAGGTCCACCCAGTTAAGTAGTTAAAGGGGTCTTGCCACTTTAGCAAATAGTATTTATTATGCAGAGAAGGTTTCCATGGTTACAACCACCCTGTAATCCAGCAGCGGTGCTCGTGCTTGTACACTATAAGAAAACACACCAGCCTCTCTGGTGGCCGGGACCGTGGGAGCTCACGTAAGCTGGTACTTTTTTCTATAGTGTACAAGCACAGCCACGCTGCTGGACTGCAGGGTGGTCATAAGTGGCAAAACCCCTTTAAGTAACAGATACTGACTATTAACTATCAGAGATTGTATTCTGCTTATACCATAGATCATTCTATATGAGTAATGACTAATAGCTGTCAAACACAGTGAATGACAAGAAGTCAGGCTATGTACACTGTATGTACCACCAAACACCTTTAAGGTTACTTTCACACTCGCGTTTTGGGCGGATCCGTCATGGATCTGCAAAAACGGATCCGTTACAATAATACAACCGCATGCATCCGTCATGAACAGATCCGTTTGTTTTATCTGTAACATAGCCAAGACGGATCCGTCATGAACTCCATTGAAAGTCAATTGGAGACGGATCCGTTTTCTATTGTGACAGATTGTGTCAGAGAAAACGGATCCGTTTGGGTCAGTTTCGTCAAGCGGACAGCAAAACGCTGCAGTACACACATACACTGGTTATGATGAATGAACATTAAATGGATCGCTATTACGGTGCAGAACATCCATAAATTACAGAATATAGGGAATCATTTCGTGCCACTTCTGCGTCCATGAGATGACATAGACAGAACACTGAGGAGATAGCGTCCACCTGTCCTGACTCTAACTGGTATGACTATTGCTTTTCATCTCTAGTTATCTTTCCAGATATCTTATTATGACTTGACCTCGATTCATGATGTTCAGAGAATGTGGTGTTTTGTGAGCACATTGAGATTTTTCCAGAGGGTGGTTCCCTCTTTCAAACTCAATGTATAATATGTTCACTATTCCTTACGCTCTGTCCAGCATTACTCTATTGATTCACTACCCTTAGGCCTCATGCACACGACCGTTGTTTTATTCCGTGTCCGTTGTTCCGTTTTTCGTGATTTTCTGCGGACCCATTTACTTTCAATAAGTCCGTTGAAAACTCGTCTAATGCATCGTTTGTCATCCGCGTCCGTGATCCGTGGTTCCAGTCCGTCAAAAAAATAAAACCTGTCCTATATTTTTCACGGAAAACGGTTTGCGGACCCATTCAAGTCAATGGGACCATGAAAAAATGCGGAGCCACACAACATTGTCATCCGCGTCCGCGTCCGTTTTTTTCCCTAGCATTTGCATGGCAAATGTCTGGTGATCCTCCAAAAAAAAAGGAAGACACACGGAAACAAAAACGGATCACGGAACAACGGAACCCCATTTTGCGGAACGGAACACAACAACAGTCGTGTGCATGAGGCCTTAGATGTACATATCCTGGTCAGGTGGCTCTTCTAATTGGATATTTCCACTATACGCTCATTATTTTGTTATTTTATATGATTATGTTTGGTAAATTTTTTATTTGTGATTTTTTGAATAAACATTATATATTTTTAATCTATGGGACGTGAATCTACTCTTTTTTGTGTGGTATTTATGTAATAAGAATAGAGTATCCCAGTTACAGCAACTGTAGCAGCATTTGACCTATTGGTGATTAACTGGAAGATTTGCCAACTGTCATTCCCTGGAAGAAACTTTTCGATTATAGGTAGAGCTGAGCGAATTTCATATTTTGAAATTCGTTCACGCTTCGTTTGGTGGTGAAAGCAGAATTGCGTTATGGATTACGTTACCACGGACCATAACGCAATTCTATGACGGAAAGCATAACGGAATGCCTTTAGGGGCATTCCGTTATTCATTCCGTCATAATAGAAGTCTATGGGCTGCAAAACGGATCCGTCCCGTTTCCGTTATGCAGGGGAGTCCTCTCCTGCATAACGGCAATAGAACGGATCCGTTTTGCAGCCTATAGACTTCTATTATGGCGGAATAAATAACGGAATGCAGCTAAAGGCATTCTGTTATGCATTCCATCATAGAATTGCGTTATGGGCCGTGGTAACGGAATCCATAACGCAATTCTGCTTTTACCACCAAACAAAGAGTGAACGAATTTCATAACATGAATTTCGCTCATCTCTAATTATAGGCACTGATTACAATCCTTGGCTTATTCACTGCATATCTGTATATCACAGGCGAACATGGACTGGATTTTACATGTAAGAAAGGCATGGTAGACAGTAGAGATGAGCGAAGTTTTTAAAAATTCTATTTGATTGCTTTGCTGAATTTTTCCAAAAAATATGCTTCGATCCAAATTCATTTGTCACCAAGTGCATTAAATCAGGGAGAATTTAGGGAGAGTGTATCCTGGTGTGCATCACTGTGCAGAACAGCAACATGCATAGCTAGTCCTTTCTGTTAGGCCTCTTGCACACGAACGTGTGCACCCCGTGGCCGTGCTGCACAAACACCCATCGTGGGGCAGCCGCAGCGGATCGCGGACCCATTCACTTTAATGGGTCTGCGATCCGGCCGTTCCGCAAAAAGATAGGACATGTTCTATATTTTTGCGGAACAGAAGTTTTTTTGCGGACGACAAAATACATGCGGTCATGTGCAAGAGGCTTTAGCGAAACAATTATTGAATCACAGGCAGGTAAGATATATGGATCCGATATATAGCCCGATCCCCCATGCCTGCAGAGGAGCCGCACCTGACACGCCACCCCCAGCCTCAACTCCAGCCAAACCACACAACAACCGCCCCAACCCCCCAATCATCTCCTTCTGCCCCCCGCCCAAACCACTCAGCCCTGTACCCTGCGCCAGCACAAGAAACGCCCCCAACGCCGCCTCACCTGGCTGCCGGGGCGCTGTGAACCCCGCAGCTGGAAGTCCGGAATCCTGACGCAGCAACCCAGATGTCACAGAAACGACCACTCCAGACGCCACTCTCCCGCTCGTCCCAGGCATCCCAGCATCCTCCACACTGGATGCGCTGCGCACCGAAAGCGACTCCTCCTCCTCTTCCCCGTGGGCAGGACCAGCGGAATGCTGTCCGTCAAACTGTTGAGGCCTGTGCACCCTACCGCGCTCCTGGTGCACAGCCTCGCTACCCCCGCTGCTGCTGCTGCCTCTCCCACGACGAGCAGCCCTCCCCCCCAACCGAGAGAGGGGAGCCTGCAGTACCTGTTCCAGCCTCCAAATCGCATGCTGCAGAGGACGGGGCACTGGACACCCCGCCCCTCACTGGGCCCCGCCGTACAATTGGATTCCTCCCACGCCGGGAGGACCTGGAGGGAGTCTGCACACTGGCCCCCCGGCGCGGAGGGTCCCCGGAGGGGCCCCTGACCCGGCACTGGACCAGGGTGGTGTCGTCCGGGCTCAGGCGCGCCGGCGGCCGGACCCGCCGCGGCCGTGTAGCGCTCGGCGGCGGGCTCACTGTACCCACCACCCCCCTCTGCAACAGGCTGGATACCTGTTCCTGGAGCCAGTCTGGACCTCCGGCATCCGCCGCCGCCCTCAGCTGCTGCAGCATCGCCTCCACCGCTTGTGACATGGTGAGTTCTTCTCCAGTTCTTTTCCCTCACAAAATGGCGCGGGCTCTTTCCCGGTCTCCTCTATTTAAAACCGGAACCCCGCCCCCTTATCTCCCTAACCACTCCTCCCCACAACTATTAACTAGCTCCTTCCCAAGGCCCTTCCTACCAAAACCTATCATGACGGCCTCCCCTTACCCTGCGTTCTAGTCCAGTCTCTCTAAACTGAACTTAAGGCCTCATGCACACGTATTTTTTCACGGTCCGCAAAACGGGGTTCCGTTCGTCCGTGATCCGTGACCGTTTTTTCGTCCGTGGGTCTTCCTTGATTTTTGGAGGATCCACGGACATGAAAAAAAAGTCGTTTTGGTGTCCGCCTGGCCGCGGGGAGCCAAACGGATCCGTCCTGACTTACAATGCAAGTCAATGTGGACGGATCCATTTGACGTTGACACAATATGGTGCAATTGCAAACGGATCCGTCCCCCATTGACTTTCAATGTAAAGTCAGGAGTTAATATACCATAGGATCAGAGTTTTCTCCAATCCGATGGTATATTTTAACTTGAAGCGTCCCCATCACCATGGGAACGCCTCTATGTTAGAATATACCATCGGATTTGAGTTACATCGTGAAAACTCATATCCGACAGTATATTCTAACACAGAGGCGTTCCCATGGTGATGGGGACGCTTCAAGTTAGAATATACTACGAACTGTGTACATGATTGCCCCCTGCTGCCTGGCAGCACCCGATCTCTTACAGGGGGATGTGATCAGCACAATTAACCCCTCAGGTGCCGCACCTGAAGGGGTTAATTGTGCGTATCATAGCCCCCTGTAAGAGATCAGGGGCTGCCAGGCTGCAGGGGGCAGACCCCCTCCCTCCCCAGTTTGAATATCATTGGTGGCCAGTGTGTGGCCCCCCCGGCCCCCCCTCCCTCTATTGTATTATGATTGGTGGCCAGTGTGCGCCGCCCCCCCTCTATTGTATTAATATCATTGGTGGCCACCAATGATATTAATACAATAGAGGGGGGGGGCCGCACACTGGCCACCAATGATAATACAATAAAGGGAGGGAGGGGACCGGGGGGGGGGCCGCACTTGCCACCAATGATATTAATATAATAGAGGGAGGGGGTGCCGGGGGGGGGGGCCGCACTGGCCACCAATGAAATTAAAACTGGGGAGGGAGGGGGTCTGCCCCCAGCAGCCTGGCAGCCCCTGATCTCTTACAGGGGGCTATGATACGCACAATTAACCCCTTCAGGTGCGGCACCTGAGGGGTTAATTGTGCGGATCACAGCCCCCTGTAAGAGATCGGGTGCTGCCAGGCAGCAGGGGGAAGTCATGTACACAGTTCATAGTATATTCTAACTAGAAGCGTCCCCATCACTTTGGGAACTCCTCTGTGTTAGAATATACTGTCGGATTTGAGTTTTCACGAAGTGAAAACTCAGCTCTGAAAAAGCTTTTATGCAGACGGATCTTCGGATCCATCTGTATGAAAGTAGCCTACGGACACGGATCACGGACACGGATGCCAATCTTGTGGGCATCCGTGTTTTTTCACGGACCCATTGACTTGAATGGGTCCGTGAACCGTTGTCCGTCCAAAAATTAGGACAGGTCATATTTTTTTGACGGACAGGATACACGGATCACGGAGGCGGATGACAAACGGTGCATTTTCCGAGGGTCCGCAGAAAATCACGGAAAACGGAACAACGGCCACGGGTGCACACAACGGTCGTGTGCATGAGGCCTAACAGAAAGGAATGCTCCAAAATGCATTCCATTCTCATACCAGAGAGCAAACCGCGGCAAGCTGCGGTTTTCTGTCTGGCATGGGATGCGGAACAAAATGGTCAATGGTGCTGGATCCGTTTTCTATGACACAATACGTCATTGCTATTTTTAAGATAATACAACTGGATCTGTTCATAACAGATGCAGACGGTTGTATTATGAGAAACTGAAGCGTTTTTGCTGATCCCTGTCGGATCAGGCAAAAACACAAGTGTGAAAGTACCCTAAGGCATCATGCACACGACCGTAGTTCTGTTCCGCATTCGAGCCACAGTTTTTGTGGCTCGGGTGCGGACCCATTCACTTCAATGGGGCCGCAAAAGATGCGGACAACTCTGTGTGCTGTCCGCATCTGTTGCTCCGTTCCGTGGCCCCGCAAAAAAAAAAATAACATGTCCTATTCTTGTCTGTTTTGTGGACAAGAATAGGCATTTCTACAATGGGCCGCCTGTTCCGTTCCGCAAATTGCGGAAGGCACACGAGCGGCTTCCGTGTTTTTCAGATCCGCAATTTGCGGACCGATAAAAAAAGGAACGGTCGTGTGCATGAGGCCTAACTCATATGATGCCTCCAGTATACAGGAAGCATAGAGTTTCAGCTTCCCCCCCCCCCCCCTCCCCCAACACACATACACACACTGCGAGTCCAGTGGTAGCTCCTTATGCTCCAACTCAATTTACTTTCTCTGTGAGGCTCCCCAATAGTGATGGCCAGTTCGCATTGTTCGCCCGCGAACAATGAGAACTGGCCATCACTGCTCCCCAACATCTACAGAGCAGCCAGCAAGATGTTAAGCTGTTTTACTTCTGCTATCCTTTGTTGCATCAGCTGAAGCATCTACTTTAAGATAAATATCAAGGGGATGACAAATGACATTTTTTATACTGGTGTTGTCCCTACTGACAAATATGGTGGCCTCTTTGAAGGGCCTGAGCATGCAACATGCCTCTCAGTTGAGCTTCCACTGCCTGACCCCAAAACAACACATGCTCCCTGCTGAGGTGGTCTGGTGATGAAATCATTCACTGTTTTACACTACTCGTACAGATGCTCCAGCATATGCAAGGTGAAATTCCAGCAATGACAGCTTGTTCTGTTGCTGCTGCAAGTCCAGGAGAGAGTTCCTTGCTGCATGAGAATGGCTGAAATGTGAGGACAGTCTCCTGGACACAGCCAGCACTCTCTGCAAGCCATAGTACTTTTTCAGAAAGTATTGCACCACTGCATTTATCACATGTGCCATGTAAGGAGCATGTGTTATTTCTCCTAAGCACAACCACAATGTTACTGCTATTATCAATGACCACCTTGCCCAGTTGGAATTGGCGGGGAGACAGCTAGTGGTATGTTTACTGCTTGATGCCCTTTAGCAACTGATCGGCTGTGTGGCTACTCTTGCCCAGGCTAATGAGCACGGCAACGCTTCAATTTACATATATGATAGGAAGAAGGGGGAGTGGAAGCAATGCTCGGCACTGCTTCTGTTAAGGATGGGAGAATGTCTATTGAGGAGGAGGTGGAGGAGGCGGATAAGTAGCTGGTGTGGGAACCAGAACGACACAACAAATGTGAAGGTGTCAAAAGGACCTTGTCTCATTGCTACAGTGCTACATTGATGAAAGACATGTACATGCCCATAACAGATACTCCAGGTGTCCACGGTGGCATGACCCTTGCTGTACAGCAATATTTGCAAGGAGCGGCCCATTTTCCCCACCTTATGAGAGTAAAGAGGCAGGATAGCTTTTTTTGAGTGTGAGTCATCAGTTTCCTAAAGGCAGCAACTGAACCACCAGGAACTTGGCCAGGTGGGAGATAAGATTGCTGGGCTTACAGTTGTTTCCTGGCCACACGTTCTGTTATCAATGACTGATGACAGAGTTAAGTAGTAGGAGTAGTCTGAGTGGGAGAAACAGTAACCGATGATGACAATGACATTATGCTGCATACAGATGTGCGCTGGCTACTGCAATAGAGAGGTCTATTTTTCATACTGGTTTGGGTGATGCTGCTTCATGTGCTGCAGTAGAGCTGTGGTGCCCATCAGTGGCGTAACTAGATATGACTAGGCTCCACAGCAAATTTTTGTCTTCTTCGCAACCCCCTCCTCCCATACAACCCTCACTCTTGTGGCTAGTCAAGATCACTCTCTCAGACAAGGCCCTGCAACCGCTGTGCCCGTGTCCTATAGTGTCACTGTATATAATGTCATTGCATATACAGTCAGGTCCATAAATATTAGGACATCGACTCAATTCTAACATTTTTGGCTCTATACACCACCACAATGGATTTGAAATGAAACGAACAAGATGTGCTTTAACTGCAGACTGTCAGCTTTAATTTTAGGGTATTTACATCCAAATGGATGTAGGAATTACAACAGTTTGCATATGTGCCTCACATTTGTTAAGGAACCAAAAGTAATGGGACAGAATAATAATTATAAATCAAACTTTCACTTTTTAGTACTTGGTTGCAAATCCTTTGCAGTCAATTACAGCCTGAAGTCTGGAACGCATAGACATCACGCATAGACGCTGGGTTTCATCCCTGGTGATACTCTGCCAGGCCTCTACTGCAACTGTCTTCAGTTCCTGCTTGTTCTTGGGGCATTTTCCCTTCAGTTTTGTCTTGAGCAAGTGAAATGCATGCTCAATCAGATTCAGGTCAGGTGATTGACTTGGCCATTGCATAACATTCCACTTCTTTCCCTTAAAAAATTCTTTGGTTGCTTTTGCAGTATGCTTTGGGTCATTGTCCATCTGCACTGTGAAGCTCCATCCAATGAGTTCTGAAGCATTTGGCTGAATATGAGCAGATAATATTGCCCGAAACACTTCAGAATTCATCCTGCTGCTTTTGTCAGCAGTCACATCATCAATAAATACAAGAGAACCAGTTTCATTGGCAGCCATACATGCCCATGCCATGACACTACCACCAGCATGCTTCACTGATGAGGTGGAATGTTTAGGATCATGAACAGTTCCTTTCCTTCTCCATACTCTTCTCTTCCCATCACTCTGGTACAAGTTGATCTTGGTATCATCTGTCCATAGGATGTTGTTCCAGAACTGTGAAGGCTTTTTTAGATGTCGTTTGGCAAACTCTAATCTGGCCTTCCTGTTTTTGAGGCTCACCAATAGTTTACATCTTGTGGTGAACCCACTGTATTCACTCTGGTGAAGTCTTCTCCTGATTGTTGACTTTGACACACATACACCTACCTCCTGGAGAGTGTTTTTGATCTTGCCAACTGTTGTGAAGGGTGTTTTCTTCACCAGGGAAAGAATTCTTCGGTCATCCGCCAGTTGTTTTCTGTGGTCTTCCGGGTCTTTTGGTGTTGCTGAGCTCACCGGTGCGTTCCTTCTTTTTAACAATGTTCCAAACAGTTGTTTTGGCCACGCCTAATGTTTTTGTTATCTCTCTAATGGGTTTGTTTTGTTTTTTCAGCCTAATGATGGCTTGCTTCACTGATAGTGACAGCTCTTTGGATCTCATCTTGAGAGTTGACAGCAACAGATTCCAAAAGCAAATAGCACACTTGAAATGAACTGTGCTCCTTTTATCTGCTCATTGTAATTGGGATAATGAGGGAATAACACACACCTGGCCGTGGAACAGCTGAGAAGCCAATTGTCCCATTACTTTTGGTCCCTTAACAAGTGGGAGGCACATATGCAAACAGCTGGAATTCTTACACCGTTCACCTGATTTGGATGTAAATACCCTTAAATTAAAGCTGACAGTCTGCAGTTAAAGCACATCTTGTTTGTTTCATTTCAAATCCATTGTGGTGGTGTATAGAGCCAAAAATGTTAGAATTGTGTCAATGTCCCAATATTTATGGACCTGGCTGTACTTTCTCTGTATATAATATCATTGTATATACTATCACTGTATATGATGTCATTGTATAATACTGTTGCTCTGACTTTAAAATCTTTTAGTCCTCCTGGGTGGGACCCTTCTGAGTTCAGGTCCCAACACAGCCGCGTCCTCTGCTTCCCCTATAGCTATGCCTCTGGTGCCTATGCTTGTGTTTAAACGCCCAATTATTATTTTATTCCTGCAGATCTTGCATACAGAAATGCTTTTGTCTTTTGGCACTATGGAGAAAATCTGTCAGATCGGAGATACTGGCACAGTGGCAGCCAAGCTTGTATCAGTGGTATCACCACTTCCCAACCTCACCATAATAGAAGCAGATCTTGCCCTGGCAGTTTTTTTTTTTTTTTTTTTTTTTTTTCAGAGGTTCTGGCCATACGTTGCTTCTGCTCTTCACAAAATCATCATTACAATCCTCACCCTTCCTGCAAATTTTACCAGACTGTGAAATGTCATTGCGAGCTCTTTGGCCTCCCTCTCTATTCCATGTATTTGCCCCAAGTATCACTGTTGCAATTATCACCTCAGGCCATACCACCACCACCTCTGAGGCTACAAGTACCATTACTACTAAAACTACTACCAACACAGCTATCTATGGGGTCCCCCATAGGAGGGGGCACTAAATACAGATGATGCAACTGAAAGGCTTTTCTGGGGCCGCAATGAGAAGCAGGAGACATGCTGTGACTCCTGGACCTATGGCACAATGTCAGAATTAGAGGTGACATTAACATCATCCTGCTGTGACTGAGAGGAGGAGACCCCAATGTTACCCTCTTTGTCCTCAATAATAATGTGGTGCCTATCTGAAGCAAGGGGGACTGTGGCCTGCTGCTACTACTAGCTGAAGAGCTGGTGCTGCTATTGCCGTTTGCACTACTACAGCCAAGCACATTCTGACTCTCTGATGATGAGGCCTAGGTCTCTCGTTTTCCACTCTTCCATTTTCAAGACATTTTATTATGAGGCATTTAAATGAAAAGTCATGGGTTTGGTATACAAATTATTAAACGGTACTGTTTAGTGTAGTGTGTGGTGTTTTTCTGCAATTTAAAGACAGAGGCACAATTAAATGTCCTTCCCCTTCTACAAACATACTGCACAATGGAATTGACAATTTACAATGGTAATAATAATGCTGTTTTTGCAGGGAGTTATTCTGATTGCCTGATTGGAGACGGGAAAGAATCTTTTTCCCCTGAAGTGGGGAAAATTGGCTTCTACCTCACAGTTTTTTTTTGCCTTCCTCTGGATCAACTTGCAGGATACCAGGCCGAACTGGATGAACAGATGTCTGTTTTCAGCCTTATAAGCTATGTTACTATGTGACACAGTATCTTGAAGTAATACAACACATTCACCAAATCTGGTATTTTAATACAGTTTTTGCTGTAACGACAAAGTATCTTGAATACATCATGTTCATTAAAAAAAATCTGGTAAAGTGATGCAATGTTTTCAGTAAAACGTGTTCACTAACACGAGTATACTACTGCAGTGTTTCCAGTAAACTGCTTTTGATGTAATTACATGGTATCTTAAAGTAATACAGCGCAATCACTAAAACTGGTGTAATTTTTTAGGAGGAAAACCTGTTCACTTAGGCCAGTTTCACACTAGCTTTAGAGATCTCCCGCAGCAGATCTTTCCGGCTGCTCTCACACAGCCTGCTGGAGCTCTCTGGATCCGGCGTAGCCAGATGTCATTGCATGTTCGCCGGACCCCATTGACTATAAAATATATACAAATATGCCGGGATTCAGCCAGACAAAAACTGTGGCATGCAACGGTGATCCACAGTGAGACATGGTAGAAGTGAATCAAGCATGACCACCAGCAGAGGCGACTTTTTGAGGTTCATCCCTTTGCTTAATGAAGGGGGCGGACCCCGAAATGTCACATCTGCATGTGATCATACTTGAGTTACCTCCGATCTCTGTGGATTATCTGTTTGAACATTTGGATTTATTTTGCACCTTTGGAATCTGCTCACATGTGGACTTTTTTTCTTAGGTGGATTTTATGCTTTTGTTATATCTGATATTTAAGAAGGATTTAATAAAGAAGTGAAGTTATATTTGGAAGTGTCATGTTGAATTTTATCAGTCACACAGTGCATAGTTATCAACATTGCAGTTGTTAAATTCAGAGAATATATTATTTCCTCCAGATTTTAACCACTGGACTTGAGAGGCTAAATAATATGCCTGAAAAAAGGGGACCGATAACCCTCCATCCTCTTCCGCTAACCAAAGATATTTCTGTTTTAATTTTACCCTTTTCCTTCCCCAGATTAAATCGTTCAGCAGCCGTTCCAGATGGGTAAAGAAACAATCCTCTATCCAAACTGGACAGGCCATCAAAATATACAAAATCTGGGGAAGCAACACCATTTTTATTAATGCGATTCTATCCGCCTGTCCTATCGATAGCTTCTGCCATACACTTATTTTACTTTTGCATCTAGTCAGCAAAGGAGAGATATTTAATTTCGTAAAATCTAGGATACTTGCACTCAGCTAAATCCCCAGATATTCAAAAGATTCCGTGAGTTTTAATACCCTAATTCCTACTAAGTTTGGTAGGGTTTCCTGATCAAGCGGTAACAATACTGATTTGGCCCAGTTGATTTTATATCCCGAAATATCACTAAAATTATTTATTATTTCCATAAGATAAGACAGCTGAGATAATGGGTTCTCCAGAAAGATCAATATATCATCTGCGTACATACTTATTATCACGGTCGGCGTGGCTATCACATACGTGACACAGAGGGAGGGAACGAGGAAGGCCCTGGCCAAGTGAGAGGGAAGATGGTGACCCCTGACTCACCTGGCGGCTGGCACCTGACGTCCCTAGACGGGTTCCTCACCCGTACGCCGATCACGTGCCTAAAGCCCTGGCTTTCCCTGAGCTGAGCCCTAGGTAGTGAACAGGGCGATGGGAACACTAGTCCGCACCACTAACTCTAAGGGAAAACAGGACAGACAACACAGACTCAACATATATTCCCAGGTGGGCGACAACAGGAGACAACAATAAGCCAAACAGGGATCCGGAGGGTAGCACACAGGAACAACAACCAGGATTAACCACTCCAGTGGGTCAGTATAGATGTCCAGGCAGGAAGCTCTATAACTGGCAACTAGAGAAGTGTGAGGGGAGAATATAAGGAGGTAGGGAGTGGCAGACACGAAACAGCTGAGGAGGAGAAGCTACGGATCCCTGAGAGAGACAAAAAGGATAGCAAGGCAAACACAGAAAACAATAACTAAGAAACACCATGATCTTTAGATATAGAGCGCGCAGCCACCCGCTGCGACTTCCTGACCCCGGGTATAACGGAGTCAGACGTGGCTCTTGATACCCTCGTGACAGTACCCCCCCTTTCACGAGGGGCCTCCGGACACTCAGGACCAGGTCTCTCCGGATGAGAGGCATGGAAAGTCTGAATTAACCTGTTGGCGTTTACCTCTGACGCTGGAACCCACATTCTTTCCTCGGGACCGTAACCCCTCCAATGCACAAGATACTGAAGAGAGCGGCGGACCCGACGAGAATCAACAATTCTGGCTATTTGAAACTCCAGATTACCATCCACAATAACAGGAGGAGGTGGCAGCGGCGATGGTTCTAGAGGTGGAACATACTTCTTGAGTAACGATTTATGGAAGACGTTATGGATCTTAAAAGTCTGAGGTAGCTCCAGGCGAAAAGCCACAGGGTTAATGACGGCTACTATTTTATAGGGACCAATGAACCTAGGACCCAGTTTCCAAGAAGGAACCTTCAACTTAATATTCCTAATAGACAACCACACATAGTCATTCACTCCTAGGTCCGGACCTGGCGACCGTTTCTTATCGGCCATGCATTTATATTTACCACTCATCTTTTTCAAGTTAACTTGCACCTTCTGCCATACCGATGAAAGAGATGAAGAAAACCTTTCCTCTTCGGGAACCCCAGAAGACCCCCCCTCTTTGAAAGTACAAAATTGGGGATGAAAACCGTATGCACCAAGGAATGGTGACTTGCCAGTGGACTCCTGATAATGATTATTTATGGCAAACTCAGCTAACGGTAAGTATGATGACCACAACTCTTGGTTTTCAGACACAAAACACCTTAAATATGTTTCTAGGTTTTGGTTGGTACGCTCAGTCTGTCCATTCGACTGAGGATGGAAAGCTGAGGAAAAGGACAAGTGAACCCCCAAACGGGAACAAAAAGCTTTCCAAAACTTAGAAATAAACTGGGTTCCCCGATCCGAAACCACATCGGAAGGGACCCCGTGAAGCTTCACGATTTCACTGATAAACACCTGAGCGAGAGTGTTAGCATTAGGAAGTGCGGGTAGCGCAATAAAGTGTACCATTTTGCTAAACCTGTCTACTACTACCAAGATAACAGTTTTACCCGCCGACAACGGTAAGTCAGTGATGAAATCCATAGACAGATGTGTCCATGGCCTATTGGGAATGAAAAGTGGCAATAAAGACCCTGCTGGACGTGTATGAGAGACAAGTAGACACGAAATCCATTACATCCTGACGCAACCTTGGCCACCAAAAACGACGAGATAAAAGCTCCAAGGTTGCTTTACTACCCGGGTGTCCAGCAAGTGCCGAATTATGATGTTCTTTTAATAATTCAAGACGCAGGTTTAACGGTACAAACAATTTCTCTGAGGGGCAAGAGGCCGGGGCGTCCCCCTGAGCCTCTAACACCTTTCCCTCTAGAACAGAGTGTACAGCAGAGACAACCACTCCTCTTTGTAAAATAGGTACCGGATCACAAACATTACCCCCTCCAGGGAAACTACGAGATAATGCGTCTGCCTTGGTATTTTTTGCCCCAGGACGATAGGTGATTACAAAGTTAAATCTGGTAAAGAATAGCGACCACCTAGCTTGTCTAGGGGTGAGACGTTTAGCCGATTCTAGGTACAGAAGGTTCTTGTGATCCGTAATCACCGTGACGGGGTGGATAGCTCCCTCTAAGAAGTGACGCCACTCTTCAAGCGCCAGTTTAATCGCCAACAGTTCCCTATTTCCAATATCATAATTCTTCTCTGCAGAAGATAATTTTTTGGAAAAGAAAGCGTAAGGACGCCATTTGCCAGGAGACGGACCCTGAGACAATACAGCTCCCACTCCCACCTCTGACGCATCTACCTCGACAATAAAAGGCTGGGAGACATCAGGTTGAATTAGAACAGGTGCCGAGGTAAACCTCTCCTTTAGAGAGGAAAATGCATCTTTAGCGGCGTCAGACCATTTGGAAAAATCCGTCCCCTTCCTAGTCATGTCGGTAAGGGGTTTAACGATCACTGAATAATTTTTAATGAACTTTCTATAGAAATTAGCGAAACCCAAAAACCGTTGTAGGGCTTTAAGGTTCTCAGGAAGATCCCAATCTAAAATTGCCTGGACCTTCCCAGGATCCATGCGGAAACCTGAAGCAGATAATAGATATCCCAGGAACTGTAATTCCTGAACAGCGAAGACACATTTTTCAATTTTCGCATATAATTTATTCGTCCGTAGGACCTGCAGTACTTGCCTGACATGCACCTCATGTGTTTTCAGATCAGCCGAATAAATTAAGATATCATCTAGGTATATGACTACAAACCTGCCGATGAGATGACTAAAAATATCATTAACGAAATGTTGGAAGACAGCAGGGGCATTGGTCAGACCGAAAGGCATAACAAGATTTTCATAATGCCCCTCAGGGGTGTTAAAAGCTGTCTTCCACTCATCCCCTTCCCTGATACGAATCAGATTGTAGGCCCCCCTAAGATCAAGTTTGGAGCACCACTTAGCACCCGCAAAGGTCAGGAATGAGAGGAAGAGGGTATGGGTCACGGATGGTTATCTGGTTTAACTCACGGAAATCTAAGCAAGGACGCAGGCCCCCATCTTTCTTTTTAACAAAGAAAAACCCTGCAGCCACGGGTGAAGAAGAGGGTCTGATGTGTCCCTTAGCCAGACTCTCGGAGATATAATCTTTCATGGCTTGTCTCTCGGGACCCGAAAGATTATACAACCTGGACTTGGGTAATTTTGCCCCGGGAATCAGGTTAACCGGGCAATCATAAGGACGATGAGGTGGTAGTTTCTGACAACCCTTTTCAGAAAAAACGTCCTCAAAGTCCGAAATAAATGTAGGTAGGGAAGCTATGGAGGTGATTAAGCAATTGTTATTTAAGCAATTCTCTCTGCAATGCTCACTCCACTCCAATATCTCCCTGGCCTGCCAATCCACCACTGGATTGTGCGCTACCAACCAGGGAAGACCCAATACCACCGGAGATGGAAGGCCCTCCAGAACGTAACATGAAAGACACTCATTATGGTGGTCCCCTACCCGAAGGTGTAAATTACGAACAATGTGGGTGAGGTTTCTCTGAGACAGAGGAGCAGAATCTATAGCGAATACGGGAATAGGTCTCTGCAGCGTACAGAGAGACAAACCCATAGTGCGGGCAAAATGGGCATCAATCAAGTTTACCCCTGCTCCACTGTCTAGAAAAACAGAAATAGACTCCATCTTAACACCAAAAACAATGACCGCTGGTAACACAAATTGAGATGTTCGTATGGAGGAAACGTATACCCCCCGGCTGACATCCTCCGCACAGCCCGGGGTTAGTAGTTTTCCGACGGTCTTTTGTTTTTGAGAAAGGAGGGACAGACATTAATGAAATGACCCCTCCCCCCACAGAAAAAACAAGCCCCCCTCCTACGGCGAATCTCGGGAGGACGGACCTGACGAGAAGTTCCGCCTAGCTGCATAGGCTCATCTAAGTCAGTACAGGCTGACTGTTGCTTGGGAGAGGTAACCAATTGCTCCGGAATTTTCGATCTCTCCCTAAGACGTCTATCTATTCTGATAGAGAGGGACATAACAGCATCAAGGGAAAGGGGGGTCTCATACAGCGCCAGTGCATCCTTAACCCTTTCAGATAACCCAGAGCAGAACTGACTCCTGAGAGCCGGGTCGTTCCACTGAGTATCCGTAGCCCACCTACGGAACTCTGAGCAATATTCCTCTGCTGACCGATCTCCCTGTAGGAGTCTCCGTAACTTCGACTCAGCCAGGGCGACTCGGTCAGGGTCATCATATATGAGACCCAAAACCCCAAAAAATCCCTCCACTGACCGAAGAGCCTGAGAACCAGGGGGTAACGAGAACGCCCAGGATTGCGGATCCCCCTGAAGCAGGGAAATGACAATCCCAACCCGCTGTTCTTCATGACCTGAGGAGTAAGGGCGCAACTTAAAATATAATTTGCAGGCCTCACGGAACGTTGCAAATTTGTCCCTTCCCCCAGAAAATCTGTCGGGAAGAGCAACCTTGGGTTCAGTGACAACCTGGTTACCCATAGCAACCGCTGGGGGTGCGGTCTGCTGCATTTGCTGCTGTTGTTGGAGAACAGACGCCTTCAATCCTGCCACCTCCAAAGACAGGCTTTGAAGCTGTTCTGCCAAGGCATCAATAGGATCCATATTGGATTCTAAGTAGAGAGAGAAAAAAAAAAAAAAAACAACAAACAAAAAATTTAAAAAAAAAATTTTATTTTTCTTTTTTTTCTCAAAAAGTAAGGGCCAGTTATAATATCACGGTCGGCGTGGCTATCACATACGTGACACAGAGGGAGGGAACGAGGAAGGCCCTGCCCAAGTGAGAGGGAAGATGGTGACCCCTGACTCACCTGGCGGCTGGCACCTGGCTGCCCTGACGTCCCTAGACGGGTTCCTCACCCGTACGCCGATCACGTGCCTAAAGCCCTGGCTTTCCCTGAGCTGAGCCCTAGGTAGTGAACAGGGCGATGGGAACACTAGTCCGCACCACTAACTCTAAGGGAAAACACCAAGGGGAGGACAGACAACACAGACTCAACATATATTCCCAGGTGGGCGACAACAGGAGACAACAATAAGCCAAACAGGGATCCGGAGGGTAGCACACAGGAACAACAACCAGGATTAACCACTCCAGTGGGTCAGTATAGATGTCCAGGCAGGAAGCTCTATAACTGGCAACTAGAGAAGTGTGAGGGGAGAATATAAGGAGGTAGGGAGTGGCAGACACGAAACAGCTGAGGAGGAGAAGCTACGGATCCCTGAGAGAGACAAAAAGGATAGCAAGGCAAACACAGAAAACAATAACTAAGAAACACCATGATCTTTAGATATAGAGCGCGCAGCCACCCGCTGCGACTTCCTGACCCCGGGTATAACGGAGTCAGACGTGGCTCTTGATACCCTCGTGACACTTATCTTGTCAAAAGTCCCCTTCATACCAAAGCCCTTGAGCCCTTCGTCTGATCTAATTCTAGCTGCCAACGGTTCTATAAATAGAGCAAACAATAAAGGTGAAAGGGGACATCCCTGTCTTGTTCCTCTATACAACTCTATTTGCTCAGACCATACTCCATTAATGTTTATTCTAGCTTTGGGATGATTATATAGAATCTGGACCCATTTAATAAAATGTTGGCCCAGATTCATCCTATGCATTACTTTCCAAAGGTTTTCCCACTGCATCCTGTCAAACGCCTTCTCAGCATCTAGTGACAGGATGGAGCGGGAGCCCCCCCTTTCTCAACCTGCATGTTCAAAAAAGCTCTGCGTGTGCTGGATTGTACTACTGTCTTAGGTATAAACCCAGTCTGGTCTGGATGTATTAATCTATCAATGACTCCCTTCAATCTATTGGCGAATACTTTTGCACAGATTTTATAATCTGTATTTAACAGAGAGATCGGGCGGTATGCCCCTATCTCTTTTTCATCCTTACCCTTTTTAAGAATAAGTGTGATCATAGCCTCAGATAAAGATGGAGGAAGTTCCCCAGGTTTTATTTAAGACCTGTAATAGCATTGGCAAGAATATATCTCCATATTGACGAAAGATTTCAAACGGAAGGCCGTCCGTCCCTGGAGAAGAGTTTCCCCGAATGGTCTTGACTGCCTCCGATAGTTCCTTCAAGTCTATAGGTCGGTTTAATATTTTAGATTCTTCCTCTGTTAATTTAGGGAGATTAATATTCTCTAAAAATGTATCCACGTCTCCATCCTGCTGCTTATTATTATTTGTATATAAGGTTTTATAATACCTAACGAACTCCCGCTCAACCTCCTCTGAACACGTAGTTACCACCCCATTTTCCAAACTAATATTTTTTATTCTATTGGTATTTTTTTGGTTTTGGATCAGGGATGCTAAAAGACTTCCAGGTTTCCCTGCCTGGGAGAAATATTTGGCTCCTGTAAAGAAAACCCTATGTTGTGCTTTTTCTGATAAATAATTTTTATATTCCAGTCTAGCTTTTTCAAACTGAGATTGTATAGCAGAGTTCATATTATTATGTATCTCTTCTTGTAAGGACTGGACCCTCCTTTTTAAAATTAGTTCTTTTGCCGCATATTCATTTTTTTTTTCAATAAATCCTGGCCATATAAACTAAACGCTTTAAAAGAATCCCATACAAACTGCATGGGTGCCGATAGGGCATAAAATATCCAAAATTCCCGGATCTTATTTGTTATCTTTTCTTGGTCCTTAACCAAATTGATCCAATTGGGGTTTAATCTAAAGCTTCTCGTTTTCTTCTTATCATGCCCAATTTTAATCGTTACTACTGTTGGAGAGTGGTCGGATATTGTGTGTATTTTGTACTTCATTTTTGTTACCATATCTAAGAGATCAGAGTTCAAAATAATATAAAAGAATATCTAGAAAGGGGTTTTAATGGCCCAAAATATAATATATTTAGTATTCTGGAGACGGGATTTATCAAAAATAAAGGGAAAAAGTGCCCAATATGCCGAATGGTTGATTTGGCTTGTAGAAAAATAAAAAAAAATATTAGGAATTTTGAACACTTCAAATTTTTCACCTTTGTGGTGTAATAGCAATATGAGAGAATTCCAATTAATTTCAGAATATAAATATTGGGAAAATTATGGTATCATTTATGTATCACAATTAGTTAAGAATGGGGAGATAAGAGCACTAAAATAATTATGTCCTGGAATAAATTTAGATGTAATGAATCGGTTTAGGTACCATCAATTAAAACACGCGTTTGAAGCCACACAAAATAGGGAATATTTTATTATAACTAGAGTTGAGCGAACACCTGGACGTTCGGGTTCGACGAGTTCGGCCGAACTTTCGAAAAATGTTCGGGTTCGGGATCCGAACTCGACCCGAACTTCATCCCGAACCCGAACCCCATAGAAGTCAATGGGGACCCGAACTTTTGGGCACTAAAAAGGCTGTAAAACACACCCGGAAAGGGCTAGAGGGCTGCAAAAGGCAGCAAAATGTAGTTAAATCCCCTGCAAACAAATGTAGATAGGGAAATGATGAGCTAACATAAAATAAATAAAAATTAAACAATATTAATTGGAGTGAGGTCCCATAGCACAGAATCAGGCTTCAAGTCACCCACCAATGGAGAAGGTCACTTACTATTATTTTGACCACAGCACCCAGACAAAGGAGAGAGGTCCCACAGCAGAGAACCAGGCATCATATCACCCACCACAGGAGTAGGCCACCATTTAGTTACTTTGACCCCTACACCCAGACGGAGGAGAGAGGTTACACAGCAGAGAATCAGGCATTTAGATCACCCACCACAGGAGTAGGCCACCATTGAATCAGACCCCGGCAACCATGTCAGATGGCACAAGCATAAGCTTTATATCAATCAGCACAGGAGAAGGCGACTTTGACAGACTTTGACCCCTACACCCGGACGGAGGAGAGAGGTTTCAAAGCAGAGAATCAGGCATTTAGATCACCCACCACAGGAGTAGGCCCCAATTTAATGGGACCCCCGGCAACCATGTCAGATGGCACAACCATCAGCTTCATATCAATCAGCACAGGAGAAGGCGACTTTGAAAGACTTTGACCCCTACACCCAGACGGAGGAGAGAGGTTTCACAGCAGAGAATCAGGCATTTAGATCACCCACCACAGGAGTAGGCCCCCATTGAATCAGACCCTGGCAACCATGTCAGATGGCACAACCATCAGCTTTATATCAATCAGCACAGGAGAAGGCGACTTTGAAAGACTTTGACCCCTACACCCAGATGGAGGAGAGAGGTTTCACAGCAGAGAATCAGGCATCATATCAACCACCACAGGAGAAGCCACCATTTAGTTACTTTGACCCCTGCACCCAGGAAGAGGAGAGAGGCACCACAGCACATATTCTGGCATCATATCAGCCACCACAGGAGAAGCCACCATTGAGTTACTTTGACCCCCGCACCCAGGAAGAGGAGAGAGGCACCACAGCACATATTCTGGCATCATATCAGCCACCACAGGAGAAGCCACCATTGAGTTACTTTGACCCCCGCACCCAGGAAGAGGAGAGAGGCACCACAGCACATATTCTGGTATCATATCAGCCACCACAGGAGAAGCCACCATTGAGTTACTTTGACCCCTGCACCCAGGAAGAGGAGAGAGGCCCCACAGCACATATTCTGGCATCATATCAGCCACCACAGGAGAAGCCACCATTTAGTTACTTTGACCCCTTCACCCAAACAGAGGAGAGAGGTTCCACATCAGAGAATCAGGCATCATATCAACCACCACAGGAGTAGGCCACAATTTAATGGGACCCCGGCAACCATGTCAGATGGCACAACCATCAGCTTCATATCAATCAGCACAGGAGAAGGCGACTTTGAAAGACTTTGACCCCTACACCCAGACGGAGGAGAGAGGTTTCACAGCAGAGAATCAGGCATTTAGATCACCCACCACAGGAGTAGGCCCCCATTGAATCAGACCCTGGCAACCATGTCAGATGGCACAACCATCAGCTTTATATCAATCAGCACAGGAGAAGCCACCATTGAGTTACTTTGACCCCTGCACCCAGGAAGAGGAGAGAGGCCCCACAGCACATATTCTGGCATCATATCAGCCACCACAGGAGAAGCCACCATTGAGTTACTTTGACCCCCGCACCCAGGAAGAGGAGAGAGGCACCACAGCACATATTCTGGCATCATATCAGCCACCACAGGAGAAGCCACCATTGAGTTACTTTGACCCCTGCACCCAGGAAGAGGAGAGAGGCCCCACAGCACATATTCTGGCATCATACTAACCACCACAGGAGAAGCCACCATTGAGTTACTTTGACCCCTGCACCCAGGAAGAGGAGAGAGGCCCCACAGCACATATTCTGGCATCATATCAGCCACCACAGGAGAAGCCACCATTGAGTTACTTTGACCCCCGCACCCAGGAAGAGGAGAGAGCCACCACAGCACATATTCTGGCATCATATCAGCCACCACAGGAGAAGCCACCATTTAGTTACTTTGACCCCTTCACCCAAACAGAGGAGAGAGGTTCCACATCAGAGAATCAGGCATCATATCAACCACCACAGGAGTAGGCCACAATTTAGTTTATTTGACCCCTGCACCCAGGAAGAGGAGAGAGGCCCCACAGCACATATTCTGGCATCATATCACACACCACAGGAGAAGGCCTCTTTCAGTGATTTAGGCCTTTGGACCCAGACAGAGGAGAGAGGTCAGAGATTAGCTTCATATCCCCCAGCACAGCAGAAGACCGCTTTATTTGACTTAGGCCTCAGCACCCAGACAGAAGACAGAGGTAGCATGGCAGAGGTTATGGCTTCATGTCACCCATTAGTCAGTGCCATCTTAAGAGCATTATAGGCCCCCGGGCAATACAGTGCACTGGGGCCCTGTCTACACAATCACGCACTAGAATAAAAATGCAAATTATCAATAAGGCGATATTTATTGGGCATTTCCTCTTGTGGATTTTCCCCAGCAGTAGGATCAGGTAATGATACCATTGGTATTTCTGCTGGAATTGGAGTGCATGTAGATGTGGATGCTACATCTGGAGGAGCAGAACTACTGGCTGACGTTGCACCTGGATTGAGCCAAGATGTTAGTTTTGGAAGTTTGCACATTTTCTCTTTCTCCTCTGCAGCCTTTTTGCTCTTCTGTGCTCCACTCAAAACATTACGTTTCATTTCTGCACTAAAGGTTATTTTCACCAACACGTAATAAACTTTATTTTTCCTCACCTTTTTTACACTTCCTCGAACGAGTGGCAACTCTAAGATTGCTATATAAGGGGGACACATAAGATATTACAGTCAAAACTTGAGGGGCACTAATAACAAAGTGGATGTAAACCCAAACATTTTTTTTTTTTGTGATGTCACAATGTAGAGTACCCAGGCAGTACACACGCCACTCCAACATTAATACCCACCAGCACCAGCAGTACCCACACCAGCATTACCCACCAGCACCAGAGTGTGTGTACATTTATATATATATCTATATTTATTTCGTTTTTTTAGTTGTATGATTAAAGTGGATGTAAACCCCCAAGTATGCAGTATAGCACCCTATAGTATACAGCACCACACAGTATGCAGTATAGCACCCTATAGTATACAGCACCACACAGTATGCAGTATAGCACCCTATAGTATACAGCACCACACAGTATGCAGTATAGCACCCTATAGTATACAGCACCACACAGTATGCAGTATAGCACCCTATAGTATACAGCACCACACAGTATGCAGTATAGCACCCTATAGTATACAGCACCACCCAGTATGCAGTATAGCACCCTATAGTATACAGCACCACCCAGTATGCAGTATAGCACCCTATAGTATACAGCACCACACAGTATGCAGTATAGCACCCTATAGTATACAGCACCACACAGTATGCAGTATAGCACCCTATAGTATACAGCACCACACAGTATGCAGTATAGCACCCTATAGTATACAGCACCACACAGTATGCAGTATAGCACCCTATAGTATACAGCACCACACAGTATGCAGTATAGCACCCTATAGTATACAGCACCACACAGTATGCAGTATAGCACCCTATAGTATACAGCACCACACAGTATGCAGTATAGCACCCTATAGTATACAGCACCACACAGTATGCAGTATAGCACCCTATAGTATACAGCACCACACAGTATGCAGTATAGCACCCTATAGTATACAGCACCACACAGTATGCAGTATAGCACCCTATAGTATACAGCACCACACAGTATGCAGTATAGCACCCTATAGTATACAGCACCACACAGTATGCAGTATAGCACCCTATAGTATACAGCACCACACAGTATGCAGTATAGCACCCTATAGTATACAGCACCACACAGTATGCAGTATAGCACCCTATAGTATACAGCACCACACAGTATGCAGTGTAGCACCCTATAGTATACAGCACCACACAGTATGCAGTGTAGCACCCTATAGTATACAGCACCACACAGTATGCAGTATAGCACCCTATAGTATACAGCACCACACAGTATGCAGTATAGCACCCTATAGTATACAGCACCACACAGTATGCAGTATAGCACCCTATAGTATACAGCACCACACAGTATGCAGTGTAGCACCCTATAGTATACAGCACCACACAGTATGCAGTGTAGCACCCTATAGTATACAGCACCACACAGTATGCAGTATAGCACCCTATAGTATACAGCACCACACAGTATGCAGTTTAGCACCCCACACTATACAGTACCCCACAGTATATAGTAGAGCAGTATAGACCCCCACACTATACAGCACCTCACTGTATACAGCACCCCAAACTATACACGATACAGCCCCCCACACTATACAGTACAGCACTCTACACTATACCGCACCCACAGTATACAGCCCCCCACACTATACAGTACAGCAGTATAGCACTCCCCCCACTATACAGCCCCCCCCCCACACTATACAGGCCCCCCACACTATACAGGCCCCCCACACTATACAGCCCACCACACAGTATGCAGTATAGCACCCTATAGTATACAGCACCACACAGTATGCAGTATAGCACCCTATAGTATACAGCACCACACAGTATGCAGTATAGCACCCTATAGTATACAGCACCACACAGTATGCAGTATAGCACCCTATAGTATACAGCACCACCCAGTATGCAGTATAGCACCCTATAGTATACAGCACCACACAGTATGCAGTATAGCACCCTATAGTATACAGCACCACACAGTATGCAGTATAGCACCCTATAGTATACAGCACCACACAGTATGCAGTATAGCACCCTATAGTATACAGCACCACACAGTATGCAGTATAGCACCCTATAGTATACAGCACCACACAGTATGCAGTATAACACCCTATAGTATACAGCACCACACAGTATGCAGTATAGCACCCTATAGTATACAGCACCACACAGTATGCAGTATAGCACTCTATAGTATACAGCACCACACAGTATGCAGTATAGCACCCTATAGTATACAGCACCACACAGTATGCAGTATAGCACCCTATAGTATACAGCACCACACAGTATGCAGTATAGCACCCTATAGTATACAGCACCACACAGTATGCAGTATAGCACCCTATAGTATACAGCACCACACAGTATGCAGTATAGCACCCTATAGTATACAGCACCACACAGTATGCAGTATAGCACCCTATAGTATACAGCACCACACAGTATGCAGTGTAGCACCCCACACTATACAGTACCCCACAGTATATAGTAGAGCAGTATAGACCCCCACACTATACAGCACCTCACTGTATACAGCACCCCAAACTATACACGATACAGCCCCCCACACTATACAGTACAGCACTCTACACTATACCGCACCCACAGTATACAGCCCCCCACACTATACAGTACAGCAGTATAGCACTCCCCCCACTATACAGCCCCCCCCCCCCCCACACTATACAGGCCCCCCACACTATACAGCCCACCACACAGTATACAGGCCACCCCCCCCCCCACACACAGTATACAGCCCACCACACAATATACAGCCCATTACACAATATATAGCCCCCCACACAGTATACAGCCCCCCACACAGTATACAGCCCCCCACACAGTACACAGCACCCCACACAGTACACAGCACCCCACTATACAGTAGTTTACAGTATATTAAAATAACAACCCCATGTCACCTTTTTCTGATGTAATCTTTACACAGAAAAGCTCCACAGTTAACTTCTGCAACACTCCTGATAGGACCTGTGATGACTTCATAGCCATGTGACCAGTAATTGCTAGGTTACTGGTCACATGGTAATGATGTCATTAAGGTCCTAGATCAAAACTCATTAAGGTCCTAGAATTAAGATCATTAACACAGTACGATCATGATGCCTGTGTAGCCGACAGCCTGACACCCGGGGCAGTAGCTAGCAGGGCTCAAGAGGCAGCTGCCTTGGGCCCCCCCAGGAGCAACTGGGCCCAGGGCAGCTGCCCCTTTTGCCCCTTGGTAAAGACGGCCCTGGCGGCAACGCTGCTAAATGACGGTTGGGAAGTTGGCTGGTGGGTTCACTGGGCAGGCGGGCCCCCAGGCAAGTGGGGCCCCCGGGCAACTGCCCAGCGTGCCCATTCGAAAAGACGGCCCTGCCATTAGTTTAACCGGCCACTTTCATCTGGTTAGGCCCCGGCGCCCAGACAGAGAAGAGTTTCATTCAACTGTGGGTTTCATAAAATTTGTATCAAATAAAGAAGTGGCCCGTAGCACAACAAGACATGTTTTAGGCAGTTAATAAGGACTACTCTGCACAAGGGAGGGACAGGTCCTGTGGGATCCATGCCTGGTTCATCTTTATGAAGGTCAGCTTGTCCACGTTGGCTGTGGACAGGCGGCTTCGCTTGTCAGTAATGACGCCCCCTGCCGTGCTGAATACGCGTTCAGATAAAACGCTGGCCGCCGGGCAGGAAAGCACCTCCAAGGCATAACATGCTAACTCTGGCCACGTGGACAATTTCGAAACCCAGTAGTTGAATGGGGCCGAACCATCCGTCAGGATGTGGAGGGGTGTGCAGACATACTGTTCAACCATGTTAGTGAAATGCTGCCTCCTGCTAACACGTTCCGTATCAGGTGTCGGTGCAGATAGCTGTGGCGTGGAGACAAAACTTTTCCACATTTCTGCCATGCTAACCCTGCCCTCAGATGAGCTGGCCGTGACACAGCTGCGTTGGCGACCTCTTGCCACTCCTCTGCCTTCACCTTCCACCTGTTCCCCTGTGACATGTGGGAATGCTCTCAAGAGCGCCTCTATCAGCGTGCGCTTGTACTCGTGCATCTTACGGTCGCGCTCCAGTTCAGGAATTAAAGTGGGCACATTGTCTTTATACCGGGGATCCAGCAGGGTGGCCACCCAGTAGTCTGCACACGTTAAAACGTGGGCAACTCTGCTGTCGTTGCGCAGGCATTGGAGCATATATTCGCTCATGTGGGCCAGGCTACCCATGGGTAAGGACAAGCTTTCCTCTGTGGGAGGCGTATCGTCATCGTCCACCGTATCCCCCCAGCCACGCACCAGTGATGGGCCTGGGCTGCCACCCCGCTGTGAACTTGCGTCATCCTCGTCCCCCTCCACCTCCTCCTCCTCATCCTCCTCGTCCTCCAGTACAGTGCCTTGGCTGGCGACTTGTGAACCTGTCCTCTGCTGCTTAAACAAACCTCCCTCTGAGCCACTTCGAACAGACTGGCCCGAAAGTGTTCGAAACGAGCCCTCATCCTCCTCCTCCTCCTCCACCTGGGCCACCTCCTCTAACATCATTGCCCTAAGTGTTTTCTCAAGGAGACATAGAAGTGGTATTGTAACGCTGATAACAGTGTCATCGCCACTGGCCATGTTGGTGGAGTACTCGAAACAGCGCAGCAGGGCACACAGGTCTCGCATGGAGGCCCAATCATTGGTGGTGAAGTGGTGCTGTTCGGCAGTACGACTGACGCGAGCGTGCTGCAGCTGAAACTCCACTATGGCCTGCTGCTGCTCGCACAGTCTCTCCAGCATGTGCAAGGTGGAGTTCCACCGGGTGGGCACGTCGCATATGAGGCGGTGAGCGGGAAGGCCGAAGTTCCGCTGTAGCGCAGACAGGCGAGCAGCGGCAGGATGTGAACGGCGGAAGCGCGCACAGACGGCCCGCACTTTATGCAGCAGCTCTGACATGTTGGGGTAGTGGTGAATGAACCTCTGCACCACCAGGTTCAGCACATGCGCCAGGCAAGGGATGTGCGTCAAACCGGCTAGTCCCAGAGCTGCCACGAGATTTCGCCCATTATCGCATACCACCAGGCCTGGCTTGAGGCCCACCGGCAGAAACCACTCGTCGGTCTGTTGTTCAATACCCCGCCACAACTCCTTTGCGCTGTGGGGCCTGTCCCCCAAACATATGAGTTTCAGAATGGCCTGCTGACGTTTACCCCGGGCTGTGCTGAAGTTGGTGGTGAAGGTGTGTGGCTGACCGGATGAGCTGGTGGAAGCAGTGGAGGAGGAAGCCGAGTAGGAGGAGGAGGCTACAGGAGGCAGAGAATGATGCCCTGCGATCCTAGGGGGCGGAAGGACGTGCGCCAAGGAACTGTCCGCCGGGGGCCCAGCCGCCACTACATTCATCCAGTGTGCAGTTAGTGAGATATAGCGTCCCTGGCCGTGCTTACTGGTCCACGTATCTGTGGTTAGGTGGACCTTGCCACAAATGGCGTTGCGCAGTGCACACTTGATTTTATCGGACACTTGCATGAGCAGGGAAGGCACGGCTGTCTTGGAGAAGTAGTGGCGGCTGGGAACCACATACTGCGGGACAGCCATGGCCATCAGCTGTTTGAAGCTGTCTGTGTCCACCAGCCGGAATGACAGCATTTCAAAGGCCAGCAGTTTAGAAATGCTGGCGTTCAGGCCAAGGGCTCGAGGGTGACTCGGGGGGAATTTGCGCTTCCTCTCTAAGGTTTGAGATATTGAGAGCTGAACGCTGCTGTGTGATATAGTGGAGACGCTAGTTGACGGTGGCGGTGGTGGTGGTGTCGGTGGCACATCCTCTGTTTGCTGCTCGGCAGGTGGCAACATTCCTCTCGAGGCGGAAGCCGAGGCAGCAGCGGTAGAGGGAGCAGGGGGAGCCTCAGCGAGTGCCTGGTTTTTAAGGTGTGTACCCCACTGCAGTTCATGCTTTGCATGTAGATGCCTGGTCATGCAGGTTGTGCTGAGGTTCAGAACGTTAATGCCTCGCCTCAGGCTCTGATGGCAGAGCGTGCAAGTCACTCGGGTCTTGTCGGTAGGACATTGTTTAAAGAAGTGCCATGCCAGGGAACTCTTTGAAGCTGCCTTTGTGGGGCTGGGTCCCTGTTGGCGATGTCCAGTAGCAGGCGAACTCTGGGGGCGGCGGCTCGTCTGCTTTGGCCCCCTGCTCCCTCTTTGGCTTCGCTGTTGTCTCGGTCTCACCACTACCTCTTCCTCTGAACTGTGAAAGTCATCGCCACGACCTTCAGTCCATGTGGGGTCTAAGACCTCATCGTCCTCTGCATCGTCTTCCACCCAGTCTCCCTCCCTGACCTCCTCCTGTTCAGTCTGCACACTGCAAAAAGACGCGGCAGTGGGCACCTGTGTTTCGTCATCATCAGAGAGTCGGTGACTCTGCTGTGGTGGTATTCCCATGTCCTCTTCATCTGGAGACATAAGTGGTTGTGCGTCAGTGCATGGTATGTCTTCCTCCACTGGGGAAGGGCTAGGTGGACGCCCCTGGGAAACCCTGGAAGCAGAGTCTTCAAACAGAAGAAGAGACTGCTGCATAACTTGTGGATCAGACCGTTTCCCTGATATGCTTGGGGGTGATGTGACAGACTGATGGGCTTGGTTTTCAGGTGCCACCTGTGCGCTTTCCGCAGAAGACTGGGTGGAAGACCATGTGGTGAACGTGCTGGAAGCACTGTCGGCCACCCAATCGATTAATGCCTGTACTTGCTCAGGCCTTACCATCCTAAGAGCGGCATTGGGCCCCACGAGATATTGCGGTACATTCTGCCGGCTAGTTGAGGGAGTTCGTTCCCTACTGTGTGCGCCTGGGGCCGAACGGCCACGTCCTCTACCAGCAACAGAGGCTCCACGGACACCACCACGACCGCGTCCTCGTCCCTTAATAGTATTTTTCTTCATTGTTGCGATTCAACTCGCACCACAATGAAATATATTATTTTTTATAAGCAAAATCCCCTCACTGGAATACTTTCAGTCTTTTGACTGTATGGATTACAGATGGAATGACTGTTATATGTGAGTACCGCTTTCTTTGACAGATTCTAGTATGGGTACATATATGTTTTCCCAACCCCAGCACATTAGTTTGCTAATTCCAGATGTATGAAACGCAGGCCTAACTGTATCTAGTATATTGAACGCCAGATAAACTAACTTGGCCTTTTTTAAATAAAATAAAAATTCCCTCACTGGAATACTTTCAGTCTTTTGACTGTATGGATTACAGATGGAATGACTGTTATATGTGAGTACCGCTTTCTTTGACAGATTCTAGTATGGGTACATATATGTTTTCCCAACCCCAGCACATTAGTTTGCTAATTCCAGATGTATGAAACGCAGGCCTAACTGTATCTAGTATATTGAACGCCAGATAAACTAACTTGGCCTTTTTTAAATAAAAAAAATTCCCTCACTGGAATACTTTCAGTCTTTTGACTGTATGGATTACAGATGGAATGACTGTTATATGTGAGTACCGCTTTCTTTGACAGATTCTAGTATGGGTACATATATGTTTTCCCAACCCCAGCACATTAGTTTGCTAATTCCAGATGTATGAAACGCAGGCCTAACTGTATCTAGTATATTGAACGCCAGATAAACTAACTTGGCCTTTTTTAAATAAAAAAAAAATTCCCTCACTGGAATACTTTCAGTCTTTTGACTGTATGGATTACAGATGGAATGACTGTTATATGTGAGTACCGCTTTCTTTGACAGATTCTAGTATGGGTACATATATGTTTTCCCAACCCCAGCACATTAGTTTGCTAATTCCAGATGTATGAAACGCAGGCCTAACTGTATCTAGTATATTGAACGCCAGATAAACTAACTTGGCCTTTTTTAAATAAAATAAATTCCCTCACTGGAATACATTCAGTCTTTTGACTGTATGGATTACAGATGGAATGACTGTTATATGTGAGTACCGCTTTCTTTGACAGATTCTAGTATGGGTACATATATGTTTTCCCAACCCCAGCACATTAGTTTGCTAATTCCAGATGTATGAAACGCAGGCCTAACTGTATCTAGTATATTGAACGCCAGATAAACTAACTTGGCCTTTTTTAAATAAATAAAAAATTCCCTCACTGGAATACTTTCAGTCTTTTGACTGTATGGATTACAGATGGAATGACTGTTATATGTGAGTACCGCTTTCTTTGACAGATTCTAGTATGGGTACATATATGTTTTCCCAACCCCAGCACATTAGTTTGCTAATTCCAGATGTATGAAACGCAGGCCTAACTGTATCTAGTATATTGAACGCCAGATAAACTAACTTGGCCTTTTTTAAATAAAAAAAAATTCCCTCACTGGAATACTTTCAGTCTTTTGACTGTATGGATTACAGATGGAATGACTGTTATATGTGAGTACCGCTTTCTTTGACAGATTCTAGTATGGGTACATATATGTTTTCCCAACCCCAGCACATTAGTTTGCTAATTCCAGATGTATGAAACGCAGGCCTAACTGTATCTAGTATATTGAACGCCAGATAAACTAACTTGGCCTTTTTTAAATAAAAAAAATTCCCTCACTAGAATACTTTCAGTCTTTTGACTGTATGGATTACAGATGGAATGACTGTTATATGTGAGTACCGCTTTCTTTGACAGATTCTAGTATGGGTACATATATGTTTTCCCAACCCCAGCACATTAGTTTGCTAATTCCAGATGTATGAAACGCAGGCCTAACTGTATCTAGTATATTGAACGCCAGATAAACTAACTTGGCCTTTTTTAAATAAAAAAAAATTCCCTCACTGGAATACTTTCAGTCTTTTGACTGTATGGATTACAGATGGAATGACTGTTATATGTGAGTACCGCTTTCTTTGACAGATTCTAGTATGGGTACATATATGTTTTCCCAACCCCAGCACATTAGTTTGCTAATTCCAGATGTATGAAACGCAGGCCTAACTGTATCTAGTATATTGAACGCCAGATAAACTAACTTGGCCTTTTTTAAATAAAATAAATTCCCTCACTGGAATACTTTCAGTCTTTTGACTGTATGGATTACAGATGGAATGACTGTTATATGTGAGTACCGCTTTCTTTGACAGATTCTAGTATGGGTACATATATGTTTTCCCAACCCCAGCACATTAGTTTGCTAATTCCAGATGTATGAAACGCAGGCCTAACTGTATCTAGTATATTGAACGCCAGATAAACTAACTTGGCCTTTTTTAAATAAATAAAAAATTCCCTCACTGGAATACTTTCAGTCTTTTGACTGTATGGATTACAGATGGAATGACTGTTATATGTGAGTACCGCTTTCTTTGACAGATTCTAGTATGGGTACATATATGTTTTCCCAACCCCAGCACATTAGTTTGCTAATTCCAGATGTATGAAACGCAGGCCTAACTGTATCTAGTATATTGAACGCCAGATAAACTAACTTGGCCTTTTTTAAATAAAAAAAATTCCCTCACTGGAATACTTTCAGTCTTTTGACTGTATGGATTACAGATGGAATGACTGTTATATGTGAGTACCGCTTTCTTTGACAGATTCTAGTATGGGTACATATATGTTTTCCCAACCCCAGCACATTAGTTTGCTAATTCCAGATGTATGAAACGCAGGCCTAACTGTATCTAGTATATTGAACGCCAGATAAACTAACTTGGCCTTTTTTAAATAAAAAAAATCCCCTCACTGGAATACTTTCAGTCTTTTGACTGTATGGATTACAGATGGAATGACTGTTATATGTGAGTACCGCTTTCTTTGACAGATTCTAGTATGGGTACATATATGTTTTCCCAACCCCAGCACATTAGTTTGCTAATTCCAGATGTATGAAACGCAGGCCTAACTGTATCTAGTATATTGAACGCCAGATAAACTAACTTGGCCTTTTTTAAATAAAAAAAATTCCCTCACTGGAATACTTTCAGTCTTTTGACTGTATGGATTACAGATGGAATGACTGTTATATGTGAGTACCGCTTTCTTTGACAGATTCTAGTATGGGTACATATATGTTTTCCCAACCCCAGCACATTAGTTTGCTAATTCCAGATGTATGAAACGCAGGCCTAACTGTATCTAGTATATTGAACGCCAGATAAACTAACTTGGCCTTTTTTAAATAAAAAAAAAATTCCCTCACTGGAATACTTTATGGCTTTTCACTGTATGGATTACAGGTGGACTGGTATTAGTAGGGGTGACACAAGCACACCCAAGTGCCTGATGTAGGATTTCTATGGCACAGACCACTATTACAAGTGATTAATGGACGTTGGGAGAGATTGTGCTGCAGCACTAGTCCCAAGATGGCCGCCGCCTATCAGCCCAGTAACATGTGCCACAAAATGGTCTGCACAACCTTTAAAAAAAATAGCCTTGGACTGTGCTGCTAAATCGCTATTGGTCTGAATCCCAGGTGTAGATGTCTGACTTGTTTGGAGCTTTGGAATGCACACTGTGGCAGCTTCTGCTGCAGCACTACAAGTCGCAAAATGGCGGCCGGCGGTCAGCCCAGGTACATGTGGATGGAAAAATCACTCTGGCCACTCTAAAAATAGCCAATCCCTATCAAAAAAGCAGCTCAGCTGCAGTTGTTCAGATGAATCACAGGTGGAGGAGAGAAATTTGCTTCCAGTTATTCAATTATCCCTGCCTATTCTCGCCCTAGCATCAGCTGCGTCTATCCCTGTTGTATTCACATCGGGAGTGAGCACGTCCCGACGTGCGCACAAGCTTATAAAGAGGCTGAGTCACATGCTGCACTTGGCCAATCACAGCCTTGCCAATAGTAGGCATGGCTGCGATGGCATCTTAGGGCAAGTAGTATGATGCATGTTGATTGGCTGCTTTGCAGCCTTTCAAAATGCGCCAAAATACATGCCGAACGACGAACCCGAACCCGAACTTTTACGAAAAAGTTCGGGTTCGGGTCCGTGTCACGAACACCCCAAAATTCGGTACGGACCCGAACTATGCTCGAACTGTTCGCTCAACACTAATTATAACAAAACACAAATTTATAGATTTTTCTCACCAACGCACGACAACTAGGGTTACTATTGCTCAAGTATATAGGTTAATAAGGAAGGGGTTGGGCAAAATAATAAAGTTTAATAGTGAGGAAAAATGGGTAAAGGATATAGGACTAAACACATTAGATTGGGGGAATATATATAAAAATGTAAAACGGGCAACAATCTCTAGTAATTTCAGGATAATCTATTTTAACATTATCCATAGAATATATATGACTACAGTACTACTAAGTAGGATTTATAAAGAACGAAAATCAAACTGCTGGAAATGTGGAGAAGAGGCTACTGATTATATGCATATGATATGGAGTTGTCTAAAGGTGCAATCCTATTGGAGAGAGGTCTTCGGCCTCCTAAGTGCAGAGTCTTTGATATCCCTTCCATTAAAACTGGAAGTGGCTGTCTTGGGTAGCATTCCAGTATTAATTAGGCAAAAAAAGGGTCTGGATAAGAGGTCTTATGGTGGCAAGAGTTATTATCGCAATAGAGTGGGGCTCTAAAACAGCACTCAATATTATTGAGTGGAAAAATTTACTTGTAAAGACTGAGAGGTTTGAGGAATACGCAATGAGTAGCTCAATTGGTTGCTGACGGGTGGCGCCGCTGCCTGGGCGGGGGTGGGGCGGCGGGGGTGGATAAAGAGAAGAATATAATGTATACCCTTTGGGGGGGACTGTGCAAGGTGCCCGCCGAGATAACCATCATGGGGTGAGGGGGGATTGGGGGGGCTGGTTGCTTCAAGATGGGGAATAAGATAATTTGAATTGACAATGGGAGGTCTGAGTAAAGGCAATGTGGAATCTGGTGGGGAACTTGGTATTCCCCGAACTAGAACAGACTATTTATTATTCTTTGTATTGTTCTTGTTTATAGTGAGTTATGATATAACATTTGTGACTGCCTTGGCAGATTGTGTATTGATGAATTTGATTTTTGTATTGATTAACTCAGATTTTTGAAATTCTGAGAATATGGGGGGGAATCTACCTTTGTTGGTTGAGCCAAGTATTGGATTATAAAAGCAATGTGGTTTATTAAGGGTGGGGAATTAAAATCTAGTGAAGAGTTATTCGGGAATGTAGGAGTTGATAGGGAAAGTTTTTTTTAGATATAATCAATTACTTTAAATTTTTAAAGGAGTCAAGAATAAGAAATTTATGGCACTATGTTCACATGAAATGATGAATTGTATTTTAGGGTGGGAAGGTAATTATAGGTTTGTTTCAACTTTATATAAAAAAAATTAAGAGAAATAATAAATAAAGAGATGAAGTGTAATAGTAAAGCCGCATGGGAAAGGGACATAGGCCCATTATCTGATGAACAGTGGAAGAGTTTTCGGATTGCAGGTAATTTGTTTGAGAAGTCCTTCTCAGACAGTTACTCAATTTATGATTTTACATCGGTTATATGTGACCCCTAGATGGCTCCATAAATTCTCAACTAATACTCCAAATATATGCCCAAGATTTGAAAATAGCAATGCGGATATTATTCATATGTTGTGGCATTGCCCTAAGATACAACCATTTTGGCAGGACCTCATTCAAATGATTGGAGATATTTTTAGTCTTAAATTAACTTTATCGATCTTTATTTGTGTTTTAGGTGAAATTCCTTTTCCATTTTTGCCCCCTTATTGGTTGACAGAAAGTGGTTGGGAACTGCTGTGCCCACTGTGAAGGAGTGGATAAATATGATGATCTTAAATAGATCTATTGAGAAAGCAGGTTATATTAGGCTACTTTTACACTAGTGTTTTTACTGGATCCGTCAGGGTTCAGTAAAAATGCTTCCGTTACTGATAATACAGCCATCTGCATCCGTTATGAATGAATCCGGTTGTATTATCTTTAACATTGCCAAGACGGATCTGTCATGAACTCCATTGAAAGTCAATGGGGGACGAATCCATTTTCTATTGTAGCAGATTGTGGCTGAGAAAATTGACTTGCATTGAGGGTCATGCCGGATCCGTCTTGCTCCGCATCCCAGGACGGAAAGCAAACTACAACATGTTGCGGTTTGCCCTCCGGTATGGGAACGCAACTAAACGGAACGGAATGCATTTTTGAGCATTCCGTTCTGTGCAGTTCAGTTTTGCCCCCGATGACAATGAATGGGGACAAAACTGACTCGTTTTTTTCCGGAATTGAGCCTCTATGACGGATCTCAATACTGGAAAACTAAAACGCTAGTGTGAAAGTAGCTTTAAGCAAAATAAATTGCATATCCATAATAGGATGTGGAGTAAATGGGAGATATTTGCTGATAAGACTATTAAAATGGGTTATAAGTAATTTTGGATTGTGCAATTCACTTTGTTTTTTATTCCATCTGCTATCTGGGGATGGGGTGGTTGGATAGTGATATAAGAGGAAAATATTTATATATGTTTTTATAATTATATAGTGTATATCTTTCTAAATAAAGATTAATAAATAAAAATTCAGAGCATACTGTATAAGCCTTGCCACCGGGCATTCTTCAAACCCCTCCAGGAACAAATATGTATGGTAGGGCTTATATAAGCCATCAGATGAAAGATTTCCAGCACGTAGTTGAATGTGATCTTGCACAGTCTTTATTTCATATCCAAAAGGTACATACAGTGTGGTGGACACAGACTCCCAACAGACTGACATGTTTCGAGCTGGCAGGCTCTTAGTCATGATCTGAAAGCTGCCTGAGTCCGAGCACATTTGTAAAACTCCACCCCCAATCAGGTGCAAGGAGCACAGGTGACCGGGAGTGGAATCAAACAAAGACTCAGACTGGGGCAGCTACTACTCAAAAAACATAAACATAAAATACCACAGGTGAAAATACATATATAATATAAAATCCCTAAAAGAAAACATGCACCAAGGGCCCCAGCACAAAATACCATGCATATCCATCCATGCAGAAACAATTTGTGGAGTAAAATAACCCACATGAAAAATGCATGGTGTGCATGGGGCCCCACATGTCACATTATTGCAGTTACAGAGCAGGAGGTAAAAAATCAACACTATGGAGGAGTAGAAGAATGGAAGGAAACATTTCCAAAGATGAAAAGAAAAACCATTCTCTATAAACTCCAACATAACATCCCACACATATGGTAATAATAATAGTGTGAAAATATATTTTAGGAGTGAATAATGATATTAATGGGTTTAATACAGATACATTAGCTCTTTTTTAAGATTAAGTCTGTGGGGGCTTCTAAAATTCAATCAGAAGATCCAGTAAGCTTCTCTTAATAATATTTTCTTTTTAATATTGCCTCCTCTAACTGGAACAGTAACGAAGAGTTTTCGAAAACAAATGTAGATAAACTGTCAGTATTACGGTCATGTATTTGTATGAAATGTTGCACCACACTTGAGACACCGGTAGCCTGTGGATTAGATATATAGTTGAGATGTTCCTGAAATCTTGTCTTAAACAGTCGGCTTGTGCTCCCCACCAGTGATGGCCAGTTCTCATTGTTCGCCCGCGAACATATGCGGGCTGCCATCTTTTTTCGCAAGTCCGGCGAGGCACAGGTAAGCCCTTACCTGTGCCTGTGCGCGAGCCGGTATGATAACAAATGCGGTCAGCGGGAGCAGGCAGTTCCGAGAAGAGCCCGATGAAGGCCCCCGGTGGCTGTTCTCGGAACTGCCTGCTCCCACTGACTGCACTTGCTTTCAGACCGGCTCTCGCACAGGTAAGGGCTTACCTGTGCCTCGCCGTACTTGTGAAAAAAGATCGCAGCCCGCATATGTTCGCGGACGAACAATGCGAACTGGCCATTACTGCTCCCCACATATATTAAATCACATGTGGTGCACTTGATTATATAAATGACACCAACAGTATTACAGTTGATGTAATTTTTAATGGTGAATGACTCCGTATGGGAAAAATTCATTTTAGTTACAAACCCGCAAATCTTGCAGGGATGAACCCCGCACTTAGAAAAAACGACAAATCCAAGGCAAGTACTAGACTGATTAGTTGGTGCGCTTTAAAAAAAGGAAGGGGACAAAATATTTGCAATAGTTAGAGATTTCCTAGACACTATACGGCATCCATGTTTTAGTACATCAAATAAGATGCTATCCTCATAAAGAATGGGAAGACACCTTCTGATTACCTGTTGAATTTTTGCAAATTGACAGCTGTAGGTTAGAACCAGTGTAGGTACATTGGTTACTCCCCTTGCACGTTCAGGGTCATTGGTATTATCATTTGTATTTTTGATTATATTCCTGTTGTTGTTATGTTCCCTGTGAAATAGAAGATTTTCTCTGTCTTTACTCTGTGCAATGTTGAATGCCCTTTCTAACATCCAATTGGAATAACCTCTACTTTTAAGGCGATTCCGGATAAGTGTGCATTCTGAAAAAAAAATCCATGCCCATTTTTGGTCTGGTAAAAATCGAATTTGCCAGGACTGTCTGCTAGAGATGAGAAAAGTTATTGCAAATCGCTTTCCATTGTATGGAGCAGGCACAATGACTGATGACGTCACTGAAGCACCTAGTCCCATCAAGTGGTGAGGTCATCACGCTCGCCACAGGTCATTTGGCGGGTTTTCTTCAATTAAGACAGGAGTGGACGGTAAGTGAGTAAGTGGATGAGGTGAGTATAATTTTTTTTTATTTTCAGCCACCATTTTAGTAAAAGTTGATCGTTACCACAAAGTAAATTTGGCTAGATTTGGATTTTTCCTGAAATTTGGATCAAAGTCCACTTTGGATACTATAATTCGATCAACACTAACTGTCTGCACAGTGTGATTTATTTTTCTCTTAGGGTGGATGTCTGACCCTGCAGTACAAGTTTATGATAAACATTTTTGCTCAGGGAAGCATAAATTACACGGTGTAACTGCTAACAGCAGAGTGGGAATTCATGTGTAAACTGAATTCATTCTCATGTATAGATATATACATTTAATGCCTCATTAAACCAAGGTACCATAGAAAAATAGTCAAAGGTTTTAGAAAAATACAAACCACATAAAAAAATCCCATTTCCCCTATTAAGTTCTTTATTATTGAAATAAAAAATAAAATTACATCTTTGTATTGTCATGCGGTAAAAAAAAAAAATCGCTGTTTTGTGGTCACCAAAAAAATAGAATAAAAAGTGATGTTCGATGTACCTAAAAGATCATCTCAATGAAAACTTCAGCTTATCCCACAAAATTTCAGCCCTCACACAGCTTAGTTGATGGAAAAACAAAGAATATTATAGCTGAAAAGTAGTAAAATGTAAGATAAACTACATAAATTTGGAATTGCCGTCATCATACTGACCTTCATAATAAAGCTAACATGTAATTTATATTGCATGGTGAATACTGGAAAAGCAAAGCCCAAACATTAATCTCAGTACAAGTTATATATACCTCTACACAGCCTCAGGCACTAGGGCAGCATGAGCTGTATACAGTGAGGAACAGAAGTATTTGAACACCCTGCGATTTTGCAAGTTCTCCCACTTAGAAGTCATGGAGGGGTCTGAAATTCACATGGTAGGTGCATTCCCACTCTGAGAGACACAATAAAAAAAAATTAAAAAAGCAGCACATTGTATGATTGTTAAAGAATTTATTTGTCTTGCACTGCTGAACATAAGAATTTGAACACCTGAGAAAATCAGTGTCAATATTTGGTACAGAAGCCTTTGTTTGCAATTACAGAGGTCAAACGTTTCCTATAGTTCTTGACCAGGTTTGCACACGTGAGAAACAGCAAGAATTCTGTCTCTCAAAGACCTGTTACTGTGCCTTTAAAAAGTCCACCTCTACTCCACTCATTAATTTAACTTAGTAGCACCTGTCTGAGCTCTTTAAAGACACCTGTCCACCCTACAGTCAGACGCCAACTACTACCATGGGCAAGACCAAAGATCTGTCAAAAGACACCAGAGACAAAATTGTGGACCTCCACAAGGCTGGAAAGGGCTACGGGGCAATTGCCAAGCAGATTGGTGAAAATAGATCAACTGTTGGAGCAATTGTTAGAAAATGGAAGAGGCTAAAGACAACTGTCAGTCTCCCTTGGACTGGGGCTCCATGCAATATCTCACCTCGTGGGGTATCACTGATGATAAGAAAGGTGAGGAATCAACCCAGAACTACAAGGGAGGAGCTGGTCAATGACATGAAGAGAGCTGGGACCACAGTTTCAAAGGTCACTGTCGGTAGAACACTACGCCTCATGGTTTCAAATCATGCATTGCACTGAAGGTTCCCCTGCTCAAGTCATCACCAATGTCAGGCCCGTCTGAAGTTTGCCAATGACCATCTGGATGATCCAGAGGAGGCATGGGAGAAAGTCATGTGGTCAGATGAGACCAAAGTAGAAATTTTTGGTCTAAACTTCACTCGTCGTGTTTGGAGGAAAAAGAAGGATCAGTTGCATCCCAAGAACACCATCCCTACTGTGAAGCATGGGGGTGGTAACATCATGCTTTGGGTGCAGGACGACTGCACTGTATTAAGGAGATGATGAATGGGGCCATTTATTGTGAGATTTTGAGCAATAACCTCCTTCCCTTAGTCAGAGCATTGAAGATGGGTCGTGGCTTGGTCTTCCAACATGACAACGACCCGAAAGCACACAGCTAGGATAACCAAGGAGTGGCTCCATAAGAAGCATATCAAGGTTCTGGAGTGGCCTAGGCAGTCTCCAGACCTAAATCCAATAGAACATCTTTGGAGGGAGCTGAAACTCTGTGTTGCTCAGCCCCCAAACCTGACAGATTTAGGGGAGATCTGTGTGGAGGAGTGGGCCAAAATCCCTGTTGCAGTGTGTGCAAACCTGGTCAAGAAATACTGGTCGTTTGTCCTCTGTAATTGCAAACAAAGGCTTCTGTACCAAATATTAACACTGATTTTCTCAGGTGTTCAAATACTTATGTTCAGCAGTGCAAGACAAAATCTTTAACAATCACACAATGTGATTTACTGATTTATTTATTTTTTATTCTGTCTCTCAGAGTGGGAATGCACCTACAATGTTCATTTCAGACCCCTCCATGATTTCTAAGTGGGAGAACTTGCAAAATCTTAGGGTGTTCAAATGCTTCTGTTCCTCACTGTACAAGGTCCTGGATACCTAAATCCAAACCTTTCTCATTAATGTGTCTTATAAAATTGCCCCTTAATAGAATTGTTTTTCTAATGTTTCATTGAATCTGTAGCTTTTGGAAAATAATTAATAATGTTCATGAGGGGACACACTCAGACCTCTTGCACACGGCCGTTGGGGTTCCGTTCCGTGCATTGGGGACCGTAAATTGCGGTCCCCCATGCACGGGCAACGTCCGTGTGGCGGCCGGAACGGATCCAGACCCATTCAACTTGAATGGGTCTGTGATCCATCCGTACCGCAAAAAAGATAGAACAAGTTCTATTTTTTTGCGGAACAGAAGCACGGATCGGAACCCCACGGAAGCACTCCGTTCTGCACCGCATCTCCGGATTTGCTTACCCATTCAAGTGTATGGGTCTGCATCCGTGATGTGGAATGCACACGGCCAGTGCCCAGCCGTATGCCGTCCGCAATATAGCCACAGGAGCACAACAGCCGTGTGCAAGAGGCCTCAAGGAAATCTTTGTACCGGGCCTAAGGGCTCAAGCACACGACCGTATGTATTTTGTGGTCCACAAAAGATGTATCCGCAAAAAATACGGATGACATCCGTGTGCATTCCGTATTTTGCAGAACGGAACAGCTGGCCCTTTATAGACCAGTACTATTCCTGTCTGTAAAATAATAATTTTTTTGCGGAACGGAAATACGGAAATGGAATGCACACGGAGTAACTTCCTTTTTTTTGCGGACCCATTGAAATGAACGGTTCCGCATATGGTCCACGGAAAGAAGATACATTCGTGTGCATGAGCCCTTACACTGTATTATAATGGCCCCGGTCACTATCACTGATGGCTAAAATTACTAAAATAGCTAAATGGCTAAAATGACTAATAAAAAGCTATTATTTAAGGTCTTTAGTAGCTTGGTCATGACCAGCCACAGTCTTCATCATGTAAGAGAACATTCTATACTAGACAGGAAATATAAAGAAAGATGTAATGACATAAAGGTACCCTGCATGTCAATTGTTCAAGAAATCACTGCCACTCATGCTGTTTTAACATTGTAAGCCAATGGTTCTGCGGAGTTCATAGAGAATTCCAGAGGTAAAATGCTTGTTTTCTAAAGGGAACATTTCAGAGCGATTAAAAACTCCTACCACTCACTTAAAGGTTACTCATTGTTTCTTCAGATTCCTTTGATAATGTTTTGGCAGTTTCTTTTTTGAATAATGAATAATTCATTGTAACAGTAGGTGTGTGATACATTCAGTAAATATCAGAGCCGCTGTGCATTCAATTAGAATACTAATTTGATGGTTTCCTACGATAACATTTGTCATCTATATTTTCTGATGGAAGTAAATAACAGACCTCACTTATATTTCAGTGAGAACTACCTATGACAAACAACACATTTTAATATTGCAGCCTTGTGTGGTAAGGATTAGTCAGTTTGGTCATAAAAAGAATTAGTAATGGGAAACTTTTTTCCATGATAATAATAAAAAAAAACATTTGCAGGTCCCTGCAAGATTTCTAATGGAAATACAGTCCTGATCAAAAGTTTAAGACCACTTGAAAAATGGCAAAAAAATCATATTTTACATTGTTGGATCTTAACAAGGTTCCAAGTAGAGCTTCAACATGCAACAAGAAGAAATGGGAGTGAGACAAAACATTTTTTGAGCATTCAATTAATTGAAAATAACGATTAAACTGAAACAGGCTGTTTTTCAGCTGATCCAAATTTTAGGACCACATGCCTTTAAATAACACCAAATCTGTGCAAAGATGTGGATTCATTGTCATTTTCTGTCAGGTAGTCACACGTTGTGATGGCAAAGGCAAAAAAACTCTCCCTTTTTGAATGTGGTCGGGTTGTTGAACTGCATAAGCAGGGTCTCTCACAGCGCGCCATCGCTGCTGAGGTGGGACGCAGTAAGACAGTCATTTGGAATTTCTTAAATGATCCTGAGGGTTATGGAACAAAAAAGTCAAGTGGAAGACCCCAAAAAATTTCATCATCACTGAGCCGCAGGATCCAATTGGCTGTCCGTCAAGACACTGGACGATCCTCGACCCAAATTAAGGCCCTTACTGGTGCTGACTACAGCCCCATAACAATCAGATGGCATCTGAGACTGAAGGACTTCAAAAACAGAAAACGTCTTCAAAGATCTCGTCTCCTTGAACGCCACAGAACTGCTCGTTTGGAGCACCAAACATGGGACATTCAAAGGTGGAAGAAAGTTTTATTCTCTGATGAGAAAAAATGTAACCTTGATGGTCCTGATGGTTTCCAACGTTACTGGCATGACAAGCAGATCCCACCTGAGATGTTTTCTACACGCCACAGTGGAGGGGGCGCCATAATGGTCTAGGGTGCTTTTTCCTTCAGTGGAACAATGGAGCTTCAGGAAGTGCAGGGGCGTCAAACGGCCGCTGGCTATGTCCAGATGTTGCAGAGAACATTCCTCATGACTGAGGGCCCTCGTCTGTGTGGTAACGACTGGGTTTTTCAACAGGACAATGCTACAGTACACAATGCCCGCAGGACAAGGGACTTCTTCCAGGAGAATAGCATCACTCTTTTGGCCCATCCTGCGTGTTCCCCTGATCTAAATCCAATCGAGAACCTTTGGGGATGGATGGCAAGGGAAGTTTACCAAAATGGACAACAGTTCCAGACAGTAAATGGCCTTCGTGCGGCCGACTTCACCACTTGGAGAAATGTTCCCACTCACCTCATGGAAACGCTTGCATCAAGCATGCCGAAATTAATTTTTGAAGTGATCAACAATAACGGCGGAGCTACTCATTACTGAGTTCATGTTTGGAAGTTGGATTTCTGTTTTGGGGTGGTTTAGTTTTTTTTTGGAGGTGTGGTCCTAAACTTTTGATCAGCTGAAAAACAGCCTGTTTCAGTTTATTCGTTGTTTTCATTAAAGGGCTTCTGTCAGCCCACTTAACCGTTTTTTTTGTTTTTGTTTACTAATAATCCCTATACTGCTAGCTCTGCATACATAATAATCATTTTTGTTCAGTAGAATTTGATAAAAAGCGATTTTTAAAATATGCAAATTACCTTGCTACCAGCAAGTAGGGCGGCTACTTGCTGGTAGCAGCCGCATCCTCCGATTCTAATGACGCCCCCTCCGCATTGTGATTGACAGGGCCAGGGAATGGAATCGTTCTCTGCTGGCCCTGCCTGTTAGCATTCAAAATCTTGCGCCTGCGCTGCTGCCGTACGTATCTTCAATCTGCGCAGGCGCACTGAGAGGCGGCCGCTCTCTCCTCAATGCGCCTGCGCCGGGTGTAGATGTGACGCCATCGGCGCAGGTGCATTGAGGATGGAGCGGCCGAGCGAGTGGCCGTCTCTCAGTGCGCCTGCGCAGATTGAAGATAGGTACGGCCGCGGCGCAGGCGTCAGATTTTGAATGCTAACATGCAGGGCCAGCAGAGAGCAAGGTAATTTGCATATTTTAAAAATCGCTTTTTATCAAATTCTACGGAACAAAAATGTATGCACAGCTCGCAGTATAGGGATTATTAGTAAACAAAAAAAAAAAAAACGGTTTAGTGGGCTGACAGAAGCCCTTTAAATTTAATGCTCAGAAAAGGTTTTGTTTCACTCCCATTTCTTCTTGTTGCATGTTGAAGCTCTACTTGGAACCTTGTTAAGATCCAGCCATGCTAAATATGATAATTTGCCATTTTTCAAGTGGTCTTAAACTTTTGATCAGGACTGTATGTAAATTAAAGGGCTTCTGTCACCCCCAAAACACACTTTTTTTTTTGGGCTTGTTAAAATCCTTATTTACCGACTATTCTCCTCCTTCGGCTGGCCCTGTCAGCATTTCAAATCTCGCGCCTGTCTTCATTCGGCGCAGGCGCTCTGAGAGAAGGAGGCTCGCCTCCTCAGCACTCCCTCAGTGCGCCTGCGCCGATGACGTCACCGAAAGAGAAGACGTCATCGGCGCAGGCGCACTGAGGGAGTGCTGAGGAGGCGAGCCTCCTTCTCTCAGAGCGCCTGCCCCGAACTAAGACAGGCGCGGGATTTAAAATGCTGACAGGGCCAGCCGCAGGAGGAGAGCGCTCGCTGGCCCTGTCAATCAACAGGAGGAGGGGGGCGTTTTTTTGCGGCGGCTACCAGCAAGTAGACGCCCTACTTGCTGGTAGTGAAGTGATTTGCATATTTTCAAAGATCGATTTTTAAGGAAAAGAAGCCACAGCCAAAGGTAAGAGCCCTATATAGGGAATAGTCGTTAAATAAGCATTTTAACAAGCCCCCAAAAAATAAAAGTGTTTTGGGGGTGACAGAAGCCCTTTAACAGATGTATTGATCAAGAGTTGAGTAGTTATAAAGGATACAGAGGTACCGTAGCAGTCATGCACTGAATATGGTGCATGAAGAAGCCCAAAGGCCCTTTTGCCTAACAGGACACCAGTATTGAAAATGTCTTGTAGCACCGGGAGCTTTAAATTACTCCTCTGGAGAAATGCTGTGGAAGATTAAGCAGAACGTATGACATGGGTTGTTTCCTAACCTTGGGACCCCTTCCCCACTGCAGCCCTTCTGTGATGTTTCTATAGTCAACACCACTTTTAGCTGTTAGAGTTAACAACTGTCTATTATCATTGCCTTATCAAAAGGCTGAGTCCCTATACACTGTCAGTCTCCAATCATTGCTCTTAACGTATTAGCTGTCGATTTTCTTGCTGGATATTCTTGGTGGAAAATCTACAGCTTTTACAGTAGCAGCAAAGTAGCACAAAATATGTACAGAAATTTACCCGCGGTGCGGTTGATCTGTAGTATGTCAATTTATATTTCAGATTTTCAAGGGGGATTTCACTCCTTGCATATTAATCCATTCGCACATGCCCTGTGTGGATGGATCCACAGAAAAATCTGTATGAATTATATGTGGATTTTGAAACTGGTTTTGCTGTGGATTTGCAATAGCTTTCACCCTATGCATTGTATTAATAGGTCTCCGATTTTTTATGCAGTGTGTGGATGTTAAATCTCATCCATTTACCTGCTACTGCAAATGCTGCAGATTTTCCATCCTTAATTCTGCAGTGAAAAATCCATAGTCTATATGTGGTATGTGGACCAGTGGTCCCCAACATTTTTTGCACCAAGTACCAGTTTCATGCAAGACAATTTTGCCAGGGACGGGGTTCTGGGGCGGGGCTTTTTGAGGTTCAAAAACTTGGTGTGCTGGGCTGGGCACCTGTGAAGAGAAGGATTAATAATAATCCACCATTTTGATATTGAAACACTTGATGTGCGATTAATATAATACACCATTTTGAGGGTCAAACACACTTTGTGCTGGGCTGAGCACCTGTGAAAAAAGAGGCAGAGCAGGCAGAGAGAGACTGAGGCCATTTCAGTCAGATTAGAGCCAAAACTGCAGAATGGCTGCAATCTGATTAAAATGGCTGCTGCTGGCGTCAGTGAGTCTCTCTGCTGCTCTGAGTGCCTCTCACTCACACATCCCACTACCCTGTCCTGCTGCCCCTCAGCAGTCATTAAAATTTACTATTGATGGAGCTTTGGCTGCTGCTAGTCCTCCATCTTGCTGCTTTCTTAGTTGCCACAATGACACTTCCAATCTGCAGCCGCCCACAGACCCAGCCAAAGCTGTGCTGGCACTGAGAAGACTGGGGGTGGGCACATCGGCGATTGTGGGAAAAAGTACTGCAGCTTCGGCTTCTGTGCCGGAGGAGGGGGAGCTACCTGAAGTGAGAGACTGAGTCATGGAACACCCCTCTCCTCTCTTCCACCGCGGCACTGATGGGGGCGGGACCAACCCGGTGTTAGAGTCTGCAGCAGGCAGCGGTAAGTGAAGCGCTGCTGCTGCAGATAAGGAATTTGCTACTACTGTGGCGCAATCGCAATCACGATGTTGGCGATGGGCCCTTTTACCGCGGCCCAGCAAACAATCTACCAGGGCCCGGTCCTGGGCCGCGGCCCGGCGGTTGGGGACCGCTGATGTGGACAGTCCCAAGTTTTCCCTAAACAAATACAGATCCAAGAAAAGACACCACCAAAGCTCCTAAATAAATAAATACAGACTCCAAAACCAGCCATCCTAAATGCAGACCCACACCCCCTAAATAAATATAGACCCATAAACTACATTCCCTTAGTACACACCCAGAACAGAACTTCCAAACCCCTAAAACAGACCCAGACCAAATCCCCCAAATCAGACTGTAAGGTTAACCCCACTAAATGCAGACCGCCCATGGGCGTTCCTAAGCTAAAACATTTGGGGCCTGGGCTGTTAGGGCTGAAGGGAGGGATGTTATTTATATGGGACTGTATGTTTTAGTGGGGTGGAGTGATGTTATTTACATGGGACTGCATGTTGCAGGTGGCTGGGACAAGGTGATGTTATTTACATGGGACTGTGTGTTGGAGGTGGCTGGGAGGGGATTATTCTATTTACATGGGACTGTATGTTGAAGTAAGCTGTTGGGAGGGGTGATTTTATTTACATGGGATTGTATGTTGATGGTGGCTGTGGGAGGGAGTGATGTTATTTACATGGGACTGAATGTTAAAGGGGGCTGATGGAGGGAGTAATGTTATTTACATGGGACTGTATGTTAAAGGTGGCTGTGGCAGGGAGGGATGTTATTTACATGGGACTGTGTGTTGATGGCAGCTGTGGGAGGGAGTGATGTTATTTACATGGGACTGTATGTTGATGGCGGCTTTGGGAGGGAGTGATGTTATTTATATGGCACTGAATGTTGAAGGACAATGTTATTTACATGGAACTCCATGTTGAAGGCGGCTGGGGTAGGGAGTGATGATATTTACATTGGATGTTTACATGGTATTGCATGTTGGAGGCAGCTGGGGAGGAGGTGATATTATTTACATGGGACTGTATGTTGAAGGCGGCTGGGGAGGGGGTGATGTTATTTACATGGGATTGTATATTGGTGGGACTGAAGGGAGGGAAGTGATGTTATTTACATGGGACTGTATTTGGGAGGGGGCTGTAGATAGAGACCGATATTATTTACATGGGACTGTATATTGGAGGGGGCAGAAGAGATGGTGTGATGTTATTTACATGGGATAAAGGGAGGTAAATAATGTTATTTAAATGCGACTGTATATAATTTCTCAGGGCACTAAGGGGAGGAATATAACTACAGGGGGAACTGCTGGGGGCATTCTAAATACTGGGGGCACTTCATGGCGAGCATTATAACAGTACGGGGCAATATAAATACTGGGAACACTGTAGGGGCATTTTAAATACAGGGAACATTAGCAGTTCTTATTACTACTGTGGGCTCTATAGGAGTGAATTATAGATACGCCTCATTTCTACTAAGAGCACTGTGGGGGGGTTTATTACTACTGAGGAGTCTGTAGAAAGTTTTATTACCACTGGGGGAACAATAGGGGGCCTTATTAGTATGGGGGCTCTGTGAGGGTATTATTAATACTGGAGGACTCTTCTACTAATGGAGGAACTCTTGTAGAGCATTATCACAGTTGGGGGCGCTGTAGGGAGAATTATTACTAATCAAGGCATTCTAGAAGGGAATTACTATTGGTGGGACTTTGAGGAGCTCTATTACTATGGGAGGGACTATCTGGATGGCACAAATTTTTCTTCAGGATAGTATTTGGGTGTTTTGGGGAGCACAAAGAGCAGCAGGATAACACTGTTTGTATGATGATAGAAAAGAGATGAGACGCGGCTGAAAGAAGTTGTCCGGACCGAATGGAGAAGATGATGACAGAGAAAATCTACATCAGAGGAGACGTCACCTGGGAGGCACGGCATGTGAGTGGTATGTGCTGCTGTATAGCAAGTACTGTAAAATGCAGTGTGCGAGGGGAGAGTCGACCTAGAGAATTGGGCCATATTCATTGGGGCTTGGGCCACGGATCTGTTGAGACTCTAGCAACGTCCCTTAGACCATCTAAATAAATTCAGAATCCAGATCCATAAGTACAGACCCTGTCATCTAATACAGACTCCATACCAAACCTCTTACATTTACAAACCAATTTCAGCTCTGCTTCCTTGCTGTTATCCTCTGGAGATGAGATAATGGTGTAGTGTCAGGGTGTAGGGTTATTGTCGGATGTAGACTTTTCTCAAGGGGTGGATTTTCAGATTGCTTTCTGATGCCGTGGATGTAGGGTTGTCACTTTTCTCAACAAAAAATACCGGCCAAGTTAAGCCACACCCCAAATGGGGTGTGGCTGTGGGCATGTCTTAACATGGGATTTTAAGTCTCTGTCATACTGTGGCTCCCAATAATATTAATGTCCCCCAGTAATATTAATGCCCCCATTAGTGCCCCCAGTAATAGTAATGCCCCGATTAGTGCACCCCAGAATTAATGCCCCCATTAGTGTCCCCCAATAAGAGTAATTTCCCCATTACTGCCCCCAGTAAAAATAATTCCCCCATTAGTGCCCCCCAGTAAGAATAATGCCCCCATTAGTGTGCCCCAGTAAGAATAATGTCCCCCATTTGTGCCCCCAGGAAGAATAATGCCCCTATTAGTGCCATCAGTAAGAATAATGCCCCAATTAGTTCACCCCAGTAAGAATAATGACCCCATTAGTGCCCCCAAGAATAATAATGTCCCCCTTAGTGCCCCCTTCTCTGCTTCTTCAAAAAAAACAAAAAACACTCACCTCCTCCATTTGCTCGCGCCACTGTGAACGCTCACTGCTGACTGGAAGCTCAGGACAGGTCTTGCAGGTCCTGTCCTGAACTTCAAGTGAGCAGCGCTAGCAAATGGAGGAGGTGAGTGTTTTTTTTAACACAGGGGGGGGGGGGTAAAGGCTGCACTAATGAGCGCTCTGCAATAGAAGTACTCATTAGTAGCAGTCCTTGTAAGAAAATACTGGCAATTAAAGAGGACCTTTCACCAAAAAACATGTATAGAAACAGTTACATTACATTACCTAACAGTGCGGCCCCCAGTGATGTATTTCTGATTATAATTTTTTCAGAGGACCCCCCCCCCCCCTTCGTCCGCTGTGGTCTCCGTTAGTTCTGGCGCCTCATATGCTAATTAGGCGATTCGGTTCGAGTAGGCGGTGACTAGAATTTGTACAGGACGCGTTTTTCTTCTCCCTGGCTAAGAGCGCATCCAATCAGAGCGCCGCGCTCTTAGCCAGGGAGAAGGAGCTCAAGTTCTTGCGCCGTTAATAACCACCCTCTGTTTTCTATCACTGAGCCAGTTACTTAACCACATACAGACATTTTCTCCCAGTTCAAGCATTCTCATTTTTATATACTAACCTCTTATGCGGTACAGTGTCAAATGCTTTGGAGAAGTCCAGATATACGACATCCATTGATTCGCAGCTATCAAGTCTAGAACTTACCTCCTCATAGAAACGGATTAAATTAGTTTGACATGACCGATCCCTCATAAAGCCATGCTGATATGGTGTTATTTGCTTATTTTCCTTGAGGTACTCCAAGATAGCATCTCTTAGAAAACTTTCAAACAGTTTACCCACAACAGATGTTAAATTTACTGGCCTATATTTTTCGGCTCAGTTTTTGGACCCTTTTTGAATATTGGCACTACATTTGCTATGCGCCAATCCTGTGGAACACTCCCTGTCAGTATAAAGTCCTTAAATATCAGAAATAAGGGTTTGGCTATGACATTATTTAATTATCTTTGCATACGGGGTTGTATGCCATCTGGTCCTGGTGATTTGTCTAATTGAATCTTTTTAAGAAGCCGCTGTACTTCTTCCTGGGTCAGGCAGGGCATATTTAATGGGGAATTAACTTTTACATTCTGCATTTCATCTGACAGTTTATTTTCTTCAGTGAATACAGTGGAGAAAAAAAAATATTTAATAGCTTTGCTTTCTCCTCATCGCTCTCTGCAACCCCCCCCCTCATTACTCTGTAGAGGGTCGACATCTTCAGATTTATACTTTTTACCATTTATATAATCTAAAAACATTTTAGGGTTAGTTCTGCTCTATTTGGCAATTGATCTCTCAGTCTCTAGTTTGGCTGCTTTTATTTGTTTTTTACATATTCTATTTTTTTCCTCATAGGTTTTCAATGCTTCCTCGCTACCCTCATGTTTTAGCGATTTAAATGCTTTCTTTTTATCATTTATTGATTTCTTTACAGTTCTATTTGTCCACATTGGTTTTTTCTTGTTCCTTAACCTTTTATTCCCATAAGGTATGTACCGCTCACAATTAGATTTTAGGATGCTTTTATCCCATTTTGTGGCTGTATTTTCATTTTTGAGGACTTTGTCCCAGTTAGTTAAGCCTATGGCCTCTCTTAGTTGGCTAAATTTCGATTTTTTGAAGTTTGGTATTTTTGTTCCTCCTTGAAGAAACACTCTTTTGTATGATAATTGGAAAGTTATTACTCTATGGTCACTATTTCCCAGGTGTCCCCCGACCTGCACATCTGTTGTTCTGTCAGGTCTATTGGTTAATAATACTTAGTCCAGTATGGCCGTTCCTCTAGTCGGGTCCTGAGCCAGTTGGGAAAGGTAATTGTCTTTGGTTATTGCCAAGAACCTGTTTCCTTTATGAGATATACAAGTTTCAGTTTCCCAGTCTATATCTGGGTAGTTGAAGTCCCCCATAATAACAACCTCATTATGATTTGCCGCCTCGTCTATCTCTTTTAGTAGCAGATTTTCTGTGGACTCTGGTATTAGGTGGTTTATAATAAACCCCTATTAGTAATTTATTATAGTTTTTGCCTCCATGTATTTCTACCCACAGTAACTCCACATGTTCATGTCTCTCACTTATATCTTCCTGGACTTAACATAAGGGCATAATTATTTCTATTGGTGTGACGTTGGGGATCACTATTACTATGGGGTCACCCTGGCACAGCATCAGTGTAGCACAACTATTTTTTGGGGACATTATATCTGCACTATTAGTGTCAGGGACACTATTTGCTGTGTGCAGTTATTTTATAGGGCACTGCGTGCCAATAATTATTGAAGGGGGCACTTTTTTGTGTGGTACTAGTATTTTCAGTAGGATTATCTGTATTGGGGAGCATGTGGCCACAGTCAGGGGCGTAACTACCACAGTGGCAGACCATGCGACTGCTATGGGGCCCAGGGCCAGAGGGGGCCCAGTTGGGATCATCCCCTCTTCTACTGGGGATGAAAACTTGGTCATGACACTACCCTCTAAAGGAACAAATTTTAGCAACTGAGGCAGTAAAAAAATAGGCCAAGGGTCATTGAAAGGGGCTTAGGAGGAAACCCTTCTGTCCTGTGTGTGTGTCTGTGTGTGGGGGGTAATCGTTGCTATGGGTCCTTACTTCCTTACTCATGTACCCATTGGCCACAGTATTGGGGTGTTGATGGGAAACTAAGACATCTTTTTGCACCAGGGCCCATGAGCATTTAGCTATGCCCCTGGGAGAGTGGCATAGCTGCAACTAGCAACGGCTGTTACTCCCTGTGCAGGACACATACAGAAAATGCATAAAATATATTCTTAACTCTTTAAGCAATGAATCACTGCCTTGGCAGCGCGAAGCTCCATGAGGAGGCCACAGTAATCACCAGAACGCCACGTCCCCTTCAAATGACTGAACAGCAGGGGTGCCAGGTTTTCTGACCCCCAATGATCAGATCTTGATGAACTTTTTTTGAGGACCCCCTTAATGCTAGAAAAAAAATATACACTTAAAATTTTCTGGATTTGATTTTTAAAGATTTCAGAGGAAGATCTCCTTAGATTTGCATTAGAGTTGAGCGAACCCGAACTGTAAAGGTTTTTCGGCACCCGGACCCGAACCCGAACATTTGCGTAAAAGTTCGGGTTCGGTGTTCGGCGATTTTTATGGCGCTTTTTGAAAGGCTGCAAAGCAGCCAATCAACAAGCGTCATACTACTTGCCCCAAAAGGCCATCACAGCCATGCCTACTATTGGCATGGCTGTGATTGGCCAACTGCAGCATGTGACCCAGCCTCTATTTAAGCTGGAGTCACTTAGCGCCGCCTGTCACTCTGCTCGGATTAGTGTTGGGAGAGGCTGCAGCAGTTGAGAGGGAGAGATCAGGGAGCGATCTTATCAAGTACTGGTTTATGTACTCAGCGATCTACAAAAAAAGTGTTTTGTGGGTGCAGTGCACAATTCTTTTAAGCCTGCCCTGAGCCAACTACTGCTGAAAACGTACTCTTTTTTCTTCATTTCATCAATATCAATACCTGATCGGCAGCCATTTTATGCAACGATAGCCTATGCTGGTGCACTATCTGCAAGTCCAGAAATACAGATTTGGCATACTGGGGTGAAAAAAACCTCTAATATACTGCACATCTGATATTAAACAAGCATAAGTGACATTTACATAAGTCACATTTAGGACAGAAATACAACTTTTTGGTTATGGTGAAAAAAGCCTCAAATATACTGCACATCTGTGATTACACAAGCATAAGTCACTGTCACATTTAGGACAGAAATACAGCTTTTTTGTTACTGGGGTGAAAAAAGCCTGTAATATACTGCACATCTGTGATTACATGTGCATAAGTCACTGTCACATTTAGGACAGAATTACAGTTTTTTGGTTACATACTGCACATCTATGATTACACGTGCATAAGTCACTGTCACATTTAGGAAAGAAATACAGCTTTTTTCTTACTGGGGTGAAAAAACCCTCTGATATACTGCACATCTGTGATTACACGTGCATAAATCACTGTCACATTTAGGACAGAAATACAGCTTTTTTCTTACTGGGGTGAAAAAACCCTATGATATACTGCACATCTGTGATTAAACGTGCATAAGTCACTGTCACATTTAGGTAAGAAATACAGCTTTTTTCTTACTGGGGTGAAAAAACTCTCTGATATACTGCACATCTGTGATTACACGTGCATAAATCACTGTCACATTTAGGACAGAAATACAGCTTTTTTCTTACTGAAGTGAAAAAACCCTCTGATATACTGCACATCTCTGATTACACGTGCATAAGTGATTGTCACATTAAGGCCAGAAATCCTGCTTTGGCATACTGGGGTGAAAAAACCCTCTGATATACTGCACATCTGTGATTACACGTGCATAAGTGATTGTCACATTAAGGCCGGAAATCCTGCTTTGGCATACTGGGGTGAAAAAAAACTCTAATATACTGCACATCTGTGATTACACGTGCATAAGTGATTGTCACATTAAGGCCAGAAATCCTGCTTTGGCATACTGGGGTGAAAAAACCCTCTGATATACTGCACATCTGTGATTACATGTGCATAAGTCACTGTCACATTTAGGACAGAAATACAGCTTTTTGGTTAGGGTGAAAAAACCCTCTGATATACTGCCCATCTGTAATTACATGTGCATAAGTCACTGTCACATTTAGGGCAGAAATAAAGCTTTTTGGTTAGGGTGAAAAAACCCTCTGATATACTGCACATCTGTGATTACACGTGCATAAGTGATTGTCACATTAAGGCCAGAAATACAGCTTTTTTCTTACTGGGGTGAAAAAACCCTGTGATATACTGCACATCTGTGATTACACATGCATAAGTGATTGTCACATTAAGGCCAGAAATCCTGCAATGGCATACTGGGGTGAAAAAACCCTCTGATATACTGAACATCTCTGATTACACGTGCATAAGTGATTGTCTTATTAAGGCCAGAAATCCTGCTTTGGCATACCCGGGTGAAAAAACCCTCTGATATACTGCACATCTGTGATTACACGTGCATAAGTGATTGTCACATTAAGGCCAGAAATCCTGCTTTGGCATACCCGGGTGAAAAAACCCTCTGATATACTGCATATCTGTGATTACACGTGCATAAGTCACTGTCACATTTAGGACAGAAATACAGATTTTTGGTTAGGGTGAAAAAACCCTCTGATATACTGCACATCTCTGATTACACGTGCATAAGTGATTGTCACATTTAGGCCAGAAATACGCCTTATTGGTTACTGGGGTGAAAAAAGCCTCTGATATACTGCGCATCTGGGATAAGACGTGCATATACCCTACATCAGGGTTTTTATTGGCGGTATAATTTTTTTTCAACAGACTTAACCACTTTTTACTTTGCTTTGTGAACGCTATGAGGCAAACATCTAATAAGGGACGCAGTCATGGTGGTGGTGTTGGAGGAGCCTCTGGTGCAGGGAGAGGACGTGGCTGTTCTGCCACAGCTACACGTCCTACTGAACCTACTACAGCGATATTTGGTCGGGCCTAATGCCGTTCTAAGGATGGTAAGGCCTGAGCAAGTACAGGCGCTAGTCAATTGGGTGGCCGACAGTGGATCCAGCACGTTCACATTATCTCCCACCCAGTCTTCTGCAGAAAGCGCACAGATGGCACCTGAAACCCATGCCCATCAGTCTGTCACATCACCCCCGTGCATATCGGGGAACCTGTCTGAGCCTCAAGTCATGCAGCAGTCTCTTATGCTGTTTGAAGACTCTGCTGGCAGGGTTTCCCAAGGGCATCCACCTAGCCCTTCCCCAGGGGTGGAAGACATAGAATGCACTGACGCACAACCACTTATGTTTCTTGATGAGGACATGGGAATACCACCTCAGCACGTCTCTGATGATGATGAAACACAGGTGCCAACTGCTGCGTCTTTCTGCAATGTGCAGACCGAAAAGTAGGTCAGGGAGGAAGACTGGGTGGAAGACGATGCAGGGGACGATGAGGTCCTAGACCCCACATGCAATGAAGGTCGTGCCACTGACTTTCAGAGTTCGGAGGAAGAGGCAGTGGTGATACCGAGCCAACAGCGTAGCAAAAGCAGGAGCAGGGTGCAAAAGCAGAGCAGCCGTCGCCAAAACAGTTCGCCTGCTACTTGCCACCATCACCAGGGACCGAGCACACCAAAGGCAGCTTCAAGGAGTTCCCTGGCATGGCACTTCTTCACACAATGTGCTGACGACAAGACCTGAGTGGTTTGCACGCTGTGCCATCAGAGCCTGAAGCGAGGCATTAACATTCTGAACCTTAGCACAACCTGCATGACCAGGCATCTACATGCGAGACACGGGCTGCAGTGGAGAAAGCACCTTCAAAACCAAGAAAGGGCTCAGACCCCTCCTGCTCCCTCTTCTCCTGCTGACTCGGCCTCTTCCTCCGCCTCTGGAGGAACATTGGCACCTGCCGCCCAGAAAACAGAGGATGTGCCACCAACAACACCACCTCCATCACCAAGCATCTCCACCTTGTCACACGGAAGCGTTCAGCTCTCCATCTCACAAACCTTTGAGAGAAAGCGTAAATTCCCACCTAGCCACCCTCGATCCCTGGCCCTGAATGCCAGCATTTCTAAACTGCTGGCCTTTGAAATGCTGTCATTCAGGCTGGTGGAGACGGGCAGCTTCAAACAGCTCATGTCGCTTGCTGTCCCACAGTACGTTGTTCCCAGCCGCCACTACTTCTCCAGGAGAGCCGTGCCCTCCCTGCACAACCAAGTATCCGATAATATCCGAAAATAAAAAGTGTGCACTGCGCAACGCCATCTGTGGCAAGGTCCACCTAACCACAGATACGTGGATCAGTAAGCACGGCCAGGGACACTATATCTCCCTAACTGCACACTGGGTAAATGTAGCGGCGGCTGGGCCCCAGGCGGAGAGCTGTTTGGCGCACGTCCTTCCGCCGCCAAGGTTAGCAGGGCATCATTCTTTGCCTCCTGTTGCCTCCACTTCCTACTCTGCTTCCTCCTCCTCTTCTTCCACCTCCTCATCCGGTCAGCAACAGACCTTCACCACCAACTTCAGCACAGCCAGGGGTAAACGTCAGCAGGCCGTTCTGAAACTGATGTGTTTGGGGGACAGGCCCCACAATGCGCAGGAGTTGTGGCGGGGTATAGAACAACAGACCGACGAGTGGTTGCTGCCAGTGGGCCTCAAGCCCGGCCTGGTGATGTGCGATAATGGGCGAAATCCCGTTGCAGCTCTGGGACTAGCCGGTTTGACGCACATCCCTTGCCTGGCGCATGTGCTGAACCTGGTGGTGCAAAAATTCATTCACAACTACCCTGACATGTCAGAGCTGCTGCATAAAGTGCGGGCCGTCTGTGCGTGCTTTCGGCGTTCTCACCCTGCTGCTGCTCGCCTGTGGGCCTTCCCGCCCACCGCCTCATATGCAACGTGCCCACCAGGTGGAACTCCACCTTGCACATGCTGGAGAGACTGTGCGAGCAGCAGCAGGCCATAGTGGAGTTTCAGCTGCAGCACGCACGGGTGAGTCGCACTGCGGAACAGCACCACTTCACCACATTTATACCACCATCAACCATTCATTCTTGTACTCAAGTCAAGTGCAATGATTCTTTGTTGTTTTTTTTTTTATTTGTCCCAATATTTTGGGGGCTACCTACCCAATAAAAAATAAAAAAAAACATTGTTGGCTACCTGTTCCTCCTCCATTGCTGCCTCCACCTACAATACCACATTCACCGCCTCCTCAACCTCCGACTCCATATCCACCTCCTTCTCTGAGTTGCAGGTTAATAATTTGTAATTTTTAGTTATTTTATTTCATTTTAAGTTATTTCCCTATCCACAGTGCTTGAAGTGGGCCGGAACGCGGCGGTACTCAGTACCGCCACTTCCAAAAATTGCCCTGGAGAGTACCAGCACCTCTCCGTGCGCCCAGTACGTGGGTTTCCGGTACCGGAGCGCAGCGGAGAGCTGGCAGTATCTCCTCCCTAATGTCGTTGGCTGGGCAGCTAGTGGAGGGGGGCGGGTCGTTGCAGAGTACGGCTCAGGCTGGCGCAGGCAGGGAGTTGACCTCACGTTAGGTGACGTCAACTCCTTCCCGCACGCCTGTGACTGAGGAGCGATCAGTGCGGCGACCAGTGACTGGTCCTCCTTGGAGTCAGGAGTCGGACGGTGCAGCAAAGAACATCGACTTTGCTTTGGAATCCAACTTCTGAAGAGTACTGGTGAGTGACAGGCACCCCCCCTCCCCCCACACACATTAGTTCCTCTCTGTACCAGTACCCCCCCCCCCTGGCAGGGGGGTACTGGTACAGAGAGGAATTAATGTGTGTGATGAGGGGGGGGGGGGGTCTGATGTGCAGGGGGGTACAGGTACAGAGAGGAACGAATGTGCGGTGGTGGGGGGGGGGGGGTACTGGTACATAGAGGAACTAATATATATGTGTCTGATGGGTGGGTCTGATGTGTAGGGGGCCCCTGCACATCAGACCCCCCCATCACACACATATATATTAGTTCCTCTATGTACCAGGACCCCCCCCCACCACCGCACATTCGTTCCTCTCTGAACCAGTACCCCCCTGCACATCAGACCCCCCCCTCATCACACACACACACACATTAATTCCTCTCTGTACCAGTACCCCCCTGGCAGGGGGGTACTGGTACAGAGAGGAATTAATGTGTGTGTGTGTGATGAGTGGGGGGGGGTCTGATGTGCAGGGGGGTACTGGTACAGAGAGGAACGAATGTGCGGTGGTGGGGGGGGGTACTGTACTGGTACATAGAGGAACTAATATATATGTGTGTGATGGGGGGGTCTGATGTGCAGGGGGGGGGAGCACCGGCGCCTAATAGAGTACCGGCACCTCTTTTGGCCCACTTAAAGCACTGCCTATCCACATTTGTTTGCAGAGCAGTTGTCATGCTCTTAAGCACATTTTACTGCCTTTTCCATCCCTCTAGCCTTTTCAAGGACTATTTTAGAGCCATTTTAATTCAAAACCATTTTTGGCGTATACAAACCCCTGCTGTGCCTGGGTGACAGGGGCCTAAATCTCTCAAAATCCTCTGTTGTATTGCTGGGTGACATGAACCCCCTTTTGCCGTGAATGAACCCCTGCTGTGCCTGGGTGACAGGGGCCTAAATCTCTCAAAATCCTCAGTTCTATTGCTGGGTGACATGTACCCCCCTTTGCAGTGAAAGAACCCCTTCTGTACCTGGGTGACAGGGGCCTAAATCTCTCAAAATCCTCTGTTCTATTGCTGGGTGACATAAACGCCTTTTGCCGTGAATGAACCCCTGCTGTGCCTCGGTGACAAGAGCCTAAATCTCTCAAAATCCTCTGTTCTATTGCTGGGTGACATGTACCCCCTTTTGCCGTGAATGAACCCCTGCTGTGCCTGGGTGACAGGGGCCTAAATCTCTCAAAATCCTCTGTTCTATTGCTGGGGGACATGTACCCCCTTTTGCCGTGAATGAACCCCTGCTCTGCATTGCTGACAGGGGCCTAAATCTCTCAAAATCCTCTGTTCTATTGCTGGGTGTCATGTACCCCCTTTTGCCGTGAATGAACCCCTGCTGTGCCTGGGTGACAGGGGCCTAAATCTCTCAAAATCCTCTGTTCTATTGCTGGGTGACATGTACCCCCTTTTGCCGTGAATGAACCCCTGCTCTGCATTGCTGACAGGGGCCTAAATCTCTCAAAATCCTCTGTTCTATTGCTGGGTGACATGTACTCCCTTTTGCCGTGAATAAACCCCTGCTCTGAATTGCTGACAGGGGCCTAAATCTCTCAAAATTCTCTATTCTATCGCTGGGTGACATGAACCCCCTTTTGCCGTGAATGAACCCATGCTGTGCCTGGGTGACAGGGGCATAAATCTCTGAAAATCCTCTGTTCTATTGCTGGGTGACCTGTACCCCCTTTTGCCGTGAATGAATTCCTGCTCTGCATTGCTGACAGGGGCCTAAATCTCTCAAAATCCTCTGTTCTATTGCTGGGTGACATGTACCCCCTTTTGCCGTGAATGAACCCCTGCTCTGCATTGCTGACAGGGGCATAAATCTCTCAAAATCCTCTGTTCTATTGCTGGGTGACATGTACCCCTTTTGCCGTGAATGAACCCCTGCTCTGCATTGCTGACAGGGGCATAAATCTCTCAAAATCCTCTGTTCTATTGCTGGGTGACATGAACCCCCTTTTGCCATGAATGAACCCCTGCTGTGCCTGGGTGACAGGGGCCTAAATCTCTCAAAATCCTCTATTGTATTGCTGGGTGACATGAACCCCCTTTTGCCGTAAATGAACCCCTGCTCTGCATTGCTGACAGGAAACAAAATTTTGTGAAAACATCTGTTACTGATCGGAAGATGCGCGACTACAAGCGCACGCTGATGATAGCATTCCCACCTGACAGCGGGGGCACAGTGGAAGCACAAGGCGAAGGCAGAGGAGAAGGAAGAGGTCGCCAACGCAGCTGGGGCACCACCAGCACCTGAGAAGGCAGGGTTTGCATGGCCAAAATGTGGAAAAGCTTTGTCAGCCTTGGAGGTGCCGAACTGCCCTGCAGCCAGTGTATAGTGTGAACGTGTGTTTAGCACGGCAGAGGACATTATCACAGGCCGCAGCCAATGTGGACAAGCTTACGTTTATTAAAATGAACCAGGCATGGATCCCACAGGACTTGTCCGTACCTTGTGCAGAATAGACATTTATACCAGCCTTAACCATCCATTCTTGTACTCAAGTGCACTTATTCTTAGTTTTATTTTGTTATATGTCCCAATATTTAAAAATAAAAAATAACACAAATCAGTGTTGGCTACCTATTCCTCCTTCACCGCCGCTTCCACCTACACCGCCACATCAACCTACACCGCCACATCCACCCATCCACATCCACCCATCCACATCCACCGCCTCCTCAACCTCCTACTCCTAGATCCAGATTGTTATTTTTAATTTTTCTGTATTTTATGTTATTTTAAGTCATTTCCCTATCCACATTTGTTTGCAGAACAGTTGTCATGCTCTTAAGCACATTTTGATGCCTTTTGCAGCCCTCTAGCCCTTTCCAGGACTATTTTAGAGCCATTTTAGTGCCCAAAAGTTCGGGTCCCCATTGACTTCAAGTTCGGCCGAACCTGCCGAACCCGAACATCCAGGTGTCGCTCACCTCTAGTTTGCATGCCTCATGCTGAATATTTCATTTTATAGCCATGAAAAAGAAATCGTACAACATTGAAAGTGAATACGTAGGAGAATACATTGTTTTGAGAACTGTGTGAAGGGCAGTGGAAGTCTGTTAATCTGCTTTGACAGTCATTCATCCATTAGCCTTTCAACAACACGTATAATATTTCAATCGGCTAATCTCAATCACAAAGCTAAAGCATAAAAATCTAATCAGACGTTTCTTAAACAAATCCATCAGCAGCTGAATTCATAGAAATGTTACAAATGGCAGTTACATAACATTTTATTCACAAACTGTCATCTATTTGTATTACATAATGCACTGGGAAAAATAATTCCTGTTTAACATGAATCTTTCATGAAATCTTTTCAGAGCAGAAAACTGCAGTTTAATATCATCAGAGCAACTCTGGCATAATTACTTGTGTTACTCTTAAAACATCAAAAGCAAGAGTTACCAAACAATCATAAAAATCTGAGGGACTAAATTAAATTATTCCAGACCTACAAGTGCTATGGGGTCAAGCAGCTCAGAGTCTATTCAGATCTTGAGCACAAATGTATATATTTTAAATTTTGCATTGTATTTTGTATTGTATTGTACCACAATGTCGTACTGTTAGGGAAATTTACTGTTGGACCTATATACAAATAAATTTGGAGTATGTTAACTACTTCCCTACCACGCAAGACTATGGGGAACATTTATCAAAACTTGTGTAAAGAAAAATTGGCTTATTTACCCATAGCAACCAATTAGATTCCACTTTTTATTTTCCAAAGGAGGTCTGAAAAATGAAAGGTGGAATATGATTGGTTGCTATGTAGCGACAAAGTCACTTTTTCTTTACAGCAGTTTTGATAAATCTACACCTACGTATATACGTTGGCAGTAGGGTTTTTAAACATAGAGCCTGCTTCTCAGTGGAGTGGGAGCCATGGCCACTGAACCTCTGACACAACATCTCATCAGGGCCACTATCACTCCCATCCTCGGCAAAAACTCTGCAGGGGCTCACTGCACTTTCTAATGGCACCATTTATTATTGCATACAATGAAGTGGGAAACTGGAAAAAAATTCCTATGTGCTGAAACTGACAGAGATTCTGTAGGGCCAATACGATTAGAGCAATACCACATTTGTAAAGTTTTTCTTGTGTTTTAATACTTAAAAAAATAAGCACTTTGGGGGAGATTTATCAAACTGGTGTAAATAAGAACTGGCTTAGTTGCCCATAGCAACTCACAGCTTCTTTAGAAAATGAAAGGTGGAATTTGATTGGTTACTATGGGTGACTAAGCCAGTTTTACTTTGCACCAGTTTGATAAGTCTCCCCCTTTATTTTTTCTTTTCATCACCATATTCTGACCCCTGTCATTTTTTATAGTTACATATACAAATTAGAAATGTGCTTGACTTTTTGATCAATATCATCACATATTTTGGGGGGAGGTGAAGCAACGAAAAAATGGCTAATCAGCCACTTTGTTTTCTTTTTCCTTTACAGTGTTCATCCAATGGTACAAATATGGTATATTTATACTGTAATAGGATTGGCGTTTTGGGATGTGATGGTGCAAATTAACTTTTTATTTTTTTATTTTATTTTTTTCAATAAGGGGAAAGTGGGGTGATTTGAAATGTTAAATTTCTTAAATTTTTTTATTTTTAATGTTTTTTTTTGACCCCAGGGAGCATTTATTAGTGCGCTTCCTCCATAAACTACATTTATTTAAAAATTGAAGTCTATGGGAGATTTAATAAATGTGATAGTCTCAAGCAGGCTCTGGGCCACCACCAAACAATGAACAGCTTTCCCAATCTAAGCTTAAGGGCTCATGCATACGGCTGTTGGTCAGCCGTTCCGTGCATTGTGGACCGCAATTTGCGGCCCCCAATTCATCGGCAACATCCCTGCTGATTCCACAGATGGATCCAGACCCATTCAACTTGTATCGGTCCGTGATTCGTCCGTACCAAAAAAAAGAGAACATGTTCCATTTTTTTGCGGTGCGGAGGCATGGACAGAAACCCCACGGAAGCATTCCTTATCTCCGTTCCTTCCACCGGAAGCCAGACCTTGCAGATTGCTGACCCATTTCAGGCCGCAATACAGGCACGGACGGGCAACGGTTAGGAAGGAAGCCGTTTGGGCCCAGGAGCTGTGCACCTCTGCTGCCATGCTCACAATTGACCATGGTATGATGATGGATTAAATGTCTGCGATCACATTATTGCCAATTGCAGACATTAGCTTCAATTGTCTGCTGTTTAAAACAGCAGAAACCCAGTGGCTATGGTGTCCGCTGCACTTTCGAGGGGGTTCCATCTTTAAAAACCCAATAGCGCATTATGTGTACCGCATTGCTCGTGAATTGATTAATTATATTTATATGAGAATTGGAAAAGGACTTTTTAGAACTTACAGTTTTTTTATGTATAATTAAAAATATTAATCTAATTTATTTTATTTTTATTTTTTCTATAGGGGATTTGAACCCGTAATCATTTAATCTCTTGTATGATTTACAGCAATAATTCGTAGTAATAGCAAATTTGCCTGCATTCTATTATACCCTGCCAGAGGATTGGTGGCACAGAATGCCCCTAACTTCCATAGCAACCAACCTGAAGGCTGCAATTGGGTCAAGGGAGTGTTGATCAGATGACAGAAGAGCCCTGTCCGTATAACCACTCAGATGCCATAGTCACTATTGACCATTGTAACTGAGGAGGGTAAAAAGATCAGAGTCATTTTCAATTCTGGCCACTTTGAGTGATGTATTCTGTATAACATGTAGTGCCCTGGAGCAAGGGTGCCTTGGAGTATGGACTTTTGTGAGCATTTGCCCTGTTGCTACTAAGCAAAAGCATCAAATCACCACTATATTGCACTTGGAAGGGTTAACTTGCACTATCATTTATGCCATTTTTTACACCTATACGGGCTCATTTAATAAGTCTGCTGGAATGAAACGACAAAGTTATGTGAAGGCGCAGTCCTCTACATAACTTTGGCTCTTACTCCAGCAGGCTGTGCGACAGGCTTAAATCTACACCAGCACCCTTGCTTGGTGCAGGTTTAAGCCATCTTCTACAACAAAAACTGGCATAGAAAATGATGACTGAGATGGGCCTGCTTCTTTCCTGCCCGCACCACTCCCCCTTTTCTCGATCTGTTGAAAAAGTGGCGTGAGTGGGAATAAGTCACAGATTTTGCAACAAAATGGCATGTGGCAAAATCTGCAACTGATATACACCACAAAAGTCGAGTATATAAATTCATAAATGAGCCCAATACTGTTTTATATTGTTGAATTGCATTTTATATGTTTATTGTAATATATCCTATTCCTTTGCACTAATGTTGCACTATATCTGCACTGCACTGTAGAGATGGTTAATGCTCATCCAGCTAATACTGAGAGACCTTGGAACTGTCTATGCACTTAGAGAAGTTAGAGATTTTCCACAGTTACTATAAGGAGCTATTCAACCTTTTAGAGGGGGAAAAAAATCATACACACTAACCTTTAGACTGTCCGTTTCAGCTCTGTTACTTAAGGGCTCTTTCACACTTGCGTTGTTCTGTTCCGGCATAGAGTTCCATCGTCGGGGCTCTATGCCGGAAAAATCCTGATCAGGATTATCCCCATGCATTCTGAATGGAGAGAAATCCATTCAGGATGCATCAGGATGTCTTCAGTTCAGGACCGGAACGTTTTTTGGCCGGAGAAAATACCGCAGCATGCTGCGCTTTTTGCTCCGGTCAAAAATCCTGAACACTTGCCGCAAGGCCGGATCCGGAATTAATGCCCATTGAAAGGCATTAATCCGGTTCCGGCCTTAAGCTAAACGTCATTTCGGCGCATTACCGGATCCGACGTTTAGCTTTTTCTGAATGGTTACCATGGCTTCCAGGACGCTAAAGTCCTGTTTGCCATGGTAAAGTGTAGTAGGGAGCGGAGGAGCAGTATACTTACCGTCCGTGCGGCTCCCGGGGCGCTTCAGAGTGACGTCAGGGCGCCCCACGCGCATGGATGACGTGTCGCATGGATCACGTCATCCATGCGCATGGGGCGCTCTGACGTCATTCTGGAGCGCCCCGGGAGCCGCACGGACTGTAAGTATACTGCTCCCCGGCTCCCCACTACTACTATGGCAGCCAGGACTTTAATAGCGTTCTGGGTGCCATAGTAAGACTGAACGCATTTTGAAGACGGATCCGTCTTCAAATGCTTTCAGTTCACTTGCGGTGTTACGGATCCGGCGGGCACCTCCGGCAAATGGAGTGCATGACGGATCCGGACAACGCAAGTGTGAAAGAGGCCTGAGTCTGAAGACTTATTTATGTCTGGAAAAACTGCTTCTATAGACTTGCATTAAAACTATATACAAGTCTATGGCAGAATGAAATTGCAGCATTGTTTCTGATTAGGGTGTGGTTCTCCACTCCACCCCACCTACTAATAGCTTCTAATTCTGCTACAAACTGCATATAAGGAGAGCAATCAGAGCCCCTAGTTGCCCACAGATAGGGATCATTGTTTAGTAGGAGAAACTCTGCCAGTCTGCAAATAGAAACCAGTCTTTAGTAGAAGAGACTCTGCTAGACTGCATGAGTGACCAGAAGAAGAAGCTGAGATGAGTATACTCTTCCACAGACCCTGGATCACCAGCCCTTTGACTAGAGAGCCAGCCAGACGACTGAGCCACAGACCTGGGCCATCCGCCCTTTGGCCAGGGTTCCAGCTTTCTGAGAGAGAAAGGGACATCTAGCTCAGGCCTTTCCTCAGCACAGAACCTTCCTCTGACAGGGAGGAGACTGGAGAAGTCAGCTCAGTGCCTTGCCTGTATTGTTTTGCACTTGAGTTCCTCCAGTAAAGAAGCACACTGGTTTACTGCACATCCTGACTCCCTGGACTTATTTTCCATTGGGATGGACCACCCCTTGCATCCCCACTGGAGAGTATCAACAAATGGTGACACGTTGACGGTGTCCAGGGGACCCACCATAACACTGGGACCACCCCAAAACAAGCCACTGCAATTACAACTGACACCGGTTGTGGATGTAGTTGGCTCACTGCATCATGCACCTCTGGTGCAGTTACATTTGGGTGCATGAAGAGGTTAATCCTAAATTTTATTTGCATCATGGCCCTGAATGGAATAAAAGTTTTCTTTCCCTTGGGTGGTACTTGCTCCTGTACCTATATTTTAGATTGAAGACATTACTTGGTATGATTATCCAAATGGGTTGGCGGAAGGCAGGCAAAAGCTTCTTTGGATATATTCTTTAATCAATTTATGTGACTGAAGAATGAAAGAAGAAACTAAAAACACATGAATAGAGACTATTTAATATATACTCATATAAAGCACAAATGTGAGTGCTCACAGTTTGTGATAGATGCAGTTATAAATATATTATCAGTTTTCCCATAAGAGCTTATTTATACATAAAGGAATCTCTAATTAACACATATGTCACATCCTAGGCAACATTTGCAGATAACTATCAGTTGAAGTCTGAAAATCAATTTTAGATAATGGTTACACTATCTTTAATTAAAATTCATTGCGGGGAGTACATGTTTCAGGATATCAATCATGCTAAAAGTACAGAGGGTTTTGGATGATATCTTTGTAATACCTTGAAAGATGTAAACTATAATTATGAATGTGACATCAATCCCGACACTGATTTATCAATGAAGAAAAATTTAAATATATCAATTGTATTAAAAATATCTTTATGGAAGTTTACAAATACACAGTATTTCAAAGTATTTGACATCCCATTCCAAAACTGTAGGTACTAATATTCCATTGGACCCCCTAGCTAGACTTTGGATCATTGCATAATCCACAGTGTCACACTGTACTGTATATGGTGATCTTTCTTGTGTATGGTGTATGTTGTCTGTAATATGATATATGATATAATAGTTTGCATCAACCCTGTACTGTGCCATCACTGTGTGCACTATATCACTATATCAGTGTGTGTGTTATCCTTATACTGTAAGATCATAAATCCTGTGCTGTAATACCACTTTGCAGATTATGCCTGTACTGTGACATCTTGTGCACATTAACCTTTTTCCGTGACACCATGGTGTGCATTATACCTGTGCTGTGACATTACCTGTGTGCATTACCCCCGTACTGTGACATCACTGTGTGGATCATTCCACCATTGTATAAATCATCTCTAGCCATTGTGGAAACCAAAATAATCAGAAGTCTTTCTGTAGTGTCCCACTAGGTAGGTGTGGGCACTACAAAAGGGTCAATTGGTTAGCGTGTTACTTCTACTCACAAGGGACAGTGATCTTATATTTAACTGTGCACTTTAATGTATTTTCTATGTGTTTTTACATGCAATGTTTCCCCTGTATTATGTATAGCAGGCCTATTAGGGTGTAGTTAGACATCCTAGACACTAGAGGGAGATAGGGAGCCCCTAGTATAAATGTCCAGGCCCAGACAGGGAGGGGAGGTTCTTAGTCAGGAGTCTGTGGAGACAGAAGTGAGAAGGCACCAGTCAGAGATATGCTGAGGGCCTCCTCCTGACATGCAGCTTGATAGCCCTGGCTAGCTATGACCAGGAGGCCAGTGAAGAACCCTAGCCTGCCTGTAGTCCAAGTGAGCCTCAGTTAGCTCAGAAGATTACCCCAGTAGTAGGAATGGACCTCCTGGGAGAAACCTGGGAGAAACCTGCAGTTACCCTCAAGCCAAGTAAGGATATTACCAGTCAGATAAGTACCCTGATGAGCAGAGGATCTATAAAGCAAAGCAAGTGCCAATACTGGAGGAAGATTATTTGAACCAGGGATTTAAGCCAGCATTTAGGCATCCGGGCCTTGGGATTGAAACCAGACAGGAGTTCTAAAGAACAGTGTACACTATTTCTGAGGAGAAGGTACAGCCTGATTCTGAGTGTGTTGTTGATTGCCCTCCACGTATCTTGCATGATTAATACCTGCCATCTTGTGAAATAAGCCTGCTTGTGAAGCATTTGATATAAGGGACTGCATGACCATCTTGATGTATAAAGTTGGACTGTTTTAAGTAAAGCAACGTTTGGTTCACTATACCACCTGTGTACCTCACTTATTGCTGCTGAAACCGGTGTGCCACCGTTACAGGCACTGGCGTCACGAAACTCAAAAGGGACCTTGCTTCAGGCACTCTAAACACCTGCAACATCCAGGGCACCTCACACAACATCAGGCCAGGTCTCTACATACCGAGTGTGCCCCAGAGGAACTTGTGTCTACCTCTCATTCACTGCCGCATGCCTGCCCAGGGTTCTCCTCCAAATAGTGAGTAACCCTCGATTGCCCATAACCGTGACCTCACTTCGCAATACCCTGCAGGTCTGGCGTGCTGCATTTCATTTTCTGAACTTTCTGCTGAAGGTGATCATGGTGGAAAGTGGGCCATTCCAACTTTGGCTATGGGGCCCAATGGTTACTTACGTTAAACTTTAGAGAGACTGTATCCTGGTGTACATCACTGTTCAGTGCAGCAACATGCAGCATAGCTAATCCTTTTTGGTAGTGAAACAGTTACTGTGCCTCAGAATGACAGGCAGGTCATGTATATGGACATGCCCCTCATTGTGCAGGCCACCAAAATTCCCAGCTAACCCCTAGCCAAACAAAAAAAGCATATATCATCCTTCAGTAAAGCAAAAAAAATAAAAATGCTGCGTGCCCCTGCAGGTGTCCCAATGACTCTTTAGTGGAACACAATAATGACATGCGGAAAAGAAGGTTATTTTAATCCATGTTGTGGCAGTGTATACACATGCTTTTTAATCCCTTCTGTTAGCTGTAGAATGACTGTGTGACACTATTAAAGGGTTTCTATCACTTCGTATGACATAATTAGCTGTCAGACACTAGCGATCCGCTAGTGTCTGCTCTGGCCAACCATCCTAATATAGCAGCTTTTGGGGCAGCCGTTTTGCTAAAAAAATAACTTTTATAAATATGCTAATGAGCCTCTAGGTGCTATGTGGGCGTCATTAGCACCTAGAGGCTCCGTCTACCTTCATACACAGCCACCGCCCAGCGCGTCCCTCCAGCCCGCCCATCTCCTGCTGAATGCGATCCTCCGTGTGACGCAGCGGACGAATTCTCGCGCATGCGCCGCGCACGGCTGTATTCGGCGCATGCGCAGTAAATGTCTGACCGCTTCCCTGCTCAGACATCTCCACTGCGCCTGCGCCGATGACGTCATAGTGCTCCAAGGAACAGGCGCAGTGGAGATGTTTGAGCAGGGAAGCGGTCAGACATTCACTGCGCATGCGCCGAATACAGCCGCGCACGGCGCATGCGCGAGAATTCGTCCGCTGCGTCACACGGAGGATCGCATTCAGCAGGAGATGGGCGGGCTGGAGGGACGCGCTGGGCGGTGGCTGTGTATGAAGGTAGACGGAGCCTCTAGGTGCTAATGACGCCCACATAGCACCTAGAGGCTCATTAGCATATTTATAAAAGTTATTTTTTTAGCAAAACGGCTGCCCCAAAAGCTGCTATATTAGAATGGTTGGCCAGAGCAGACACTAGCGGATCGCTAGTGTCTGACAGCTAATTATGTCATACGAAGTGATAGAAACCCTTTAAGCTTCACTTATTTGGTCAGTTATTTTAATCAGTTATTGTCAGCCCAAAGCAGGTGCAGGTGAAAACCATAGAACAGGTGCTGATCTATTCATGATACTTCATCCAAGAGTAGGCTTGGCTCCTGAATTTTCCTCACAATAAGACCTCCTGCACATGAACTTTTTTTTCCGTTTACATTCCGTTTTTTGCAAGCCGTATACGGACTGTATACAGAACCATTCTTTCAATGGATCCGCAAAAAAAACAGAAGGTACTCTATATGCCTTCCGTTTCCATATTTCTGTATTTCCGTTCTGTTCAAACATAGAACATGTCCTATTCTTCATTTGTCATCCGTATTTTTTGCGGATCCGTTTTTTACGGACCGCAAAACCATACGGTTGTGTGCAGGAGGCCTAAGTATTGGAAAAAACTGATCAAATAGCAGAAGTGTGAACTCAGCCTTACAGGTCAATGTTAGTGTCAGCTCCAATTTATCTGCATAGAATTAAGAGTGCAGTGGCCCAAAATTCAAGTAGTGGCCCTATGACAGTGGTGAGGACAACAGCAGTAAGGCTGTGTTCGAATAACTATTTATTTTTCAATTCTTCTGATCCGTCAGAAAAACTGGACAAAATAAGCAGATCCTGTAGTTTGAGCATCTGCCTTCAAAACTCTCTGTATTTGGTCAGCATTTGATCAGTATTGGTAAGGCAAAAACAGCAAAGGTTCCAAAACAGAGGTAACGTGATGGAAATATTTGCATGTCTTCTGTGTTTTGGACCCACGCAAAATACTGACTGTGTGATTTTGCACCATTTGCATTTGAAATCAGTTTTATTCAGATGGAAAATAAGTCCTACATGCAGGACGTTAATGGCCTCTATCATCGTGTATTTGGTCTTTTTTTTTGCATCAGTATTCTGCTTTTGGCTTCCAAATCATGATAAAATCCTGCTGCAAAATACTGACCATGTGATAGAGGCCGTAGGGATGCACAAACGACAGGACCCATTTTTTTGTTATTTTTCTGTTCTTCTGACAGATCAGAAGAACTGAAAAATAAACAGTGATGTCAACACGGCCAAACAGGGACAATAGTGGCCCTGTAACAGACTGGTGAGGATGGAAACAGCATGAAGAGTCACAATAGTGGCCTGGGAAAAGAGTGGGGACTGTGGCAACCTCATGAAGAGTCACAATAGTGGCACCAGGATTAGGGGGGGGGGGGGCAACAGCAGTGGCAGTAACAGCACAAGATGGTGGCAGATCACAGTAGGAGCAGATAACAGTAGAGGCATCAGGCATGTGGCATCAGGCAAGTGGCAGCACCAGAATAGTGGCAGAAGCACGTGGCCAGAAGTAACAGGCCATTTGTCACATTATTCCAGTGTGAAATCACACTAGAGTTAGATCACAGTTAACCAGGATGATCTAGTCTGTTGCATCAGGCACCAGTGTCTGGAAATCCTGATTGATCCAGGCCTGATTCATCTTTATAAAGGTTAGTCTTTTAAAATTTTGTGTTGAAAGGGGGTAACTATGCCACCCGCCGCAGTAAACACTCATTCTGATGCCACACTACTCGCCGGCCAGGAAAGCTTGCCCAGGGCAAACGCGGCCACAACGTGCCCACAATTCAAGTTTGGCTGCCCAGTAGTCCAGGAGATATTTGATCTTGGGTGACAGGATGCACTCCAAGTATGCCACTACTTGCTGGTTCAGGTTCTGCTCCATGTCCTGCTGCTGCTGGGTGGTTTCTTCAGTAGACGGATAAAGAAAAGTTCTCATCAGAGGCTCACATTTTAAGTTGCCTCTGATGGATCTGCTACTGCTCCTGCTCCCCATCCCCTTACAGCAGTGATGGCAGTGGAGCATGAGCACAGAGGATCCCCTAGTTAGATCCTTGTGAGGATGGGCAGGCGATGGAGCACGTAGGCAGCGAACAACTGACTACAAAGTATATCTTGATAGTAGTTGAGTTTTTCATCCTTCTCAGAAGGTGTAAAAAAAAAGTCCTCTATTTTAGACCGGTAGCAAAGGTCTAACATTCTGCAGAGCCAGTAGTCATCTCTCTGCTGAGTGGTCATAACGAGGCTGTTACTATGCAAAAAAACACCCATTTTGGGCAAAATACAACATTTACCTCCTTTGCTGCATCTGTTAGTGTTAAATACAAGCTTGAAATACTGCAATAATATTCTGGGTTTAAAAAAACACCCATGTTTGGCAATACCCTATATCTGGGGACTATGCTGCATTTGTTAGTGTGAAATACAAGCTTGTAATACTGCAATAATATTTTGGGTAAAAAGAAACACCCATTTTTGGCAATATCCTATATCTGGTGCCTTTGAAGCATTTCTCATTGTGAAATACAAGCTTGAAATACTGCAATAATTTCTGGGTTTAAAAAAACACCCATTTTTGGCAATACCCTACATCTGGGGCCTTTGCAGCATTTGTCAGTGTGAAATACAAGCTTGAAATACTGCAATAATATTCTGTTAATAAAAAAACACAAATTTTTGGCAAAATACTACATTTGCGGTCTTTTCTGCATCTGTCAGTGTGAAATACAAGCATTAGATACTGCTGTTATATTCTGTTATTAAAAAACACCCATTTTGGGCAAAATACTAAATTTGCAGCCTTTGCTTCATCTGTCAATGTGAAATATAAACTTGAAATACTGCAATAATATTCTTGGTTTAAAAAAAAACACCCAGTTTTGGCAATACCCTACATCAGGGGCCTTTTCAGCATTTGTCAGTGTGAAATACAAGCTTGAAATACATCAAAAATTTTCTGGGTTTAAAAAAACACCCATTTTTGGCAATAACCTACATCTGGGGCCTTTGCTGCATCTGTAAGTTTGAAAAACAAGCTTGAAATATTGCAATAATATTCTGTGTTTAAAAAAAACACCCATTTTTGGCAATGCCCTACATCTGGGGCCTATGCTGCATTTGTTAATGTGAAATACAAGCTTGAAATACTGCAATATTATTCTTGGTTTAAAAAAACACCCATTTTGGGCAAAATACTAAATTTGCGGCCTTTGCTGCATCTGTCAGTGTGAAATAGTGAGATACTGCTGTTATATTCTATTATTAAAAAAACACCCATTTTGGGCAAGATCTTAAATTTGTGGAGAATGAGGAGAGCGTCAAATAAGGGACGTGGCCCTGGTCGTGGTGCTGCTGGTGGAGCTCCTGTTGCAGGGAGAGGACGTGGTCAATCTGTGCCAGCTACATGCACAAGTGAAACACCTTCCTCAGGTGCGAATAGGCGACAGAACCTTCAGTGTTATTTGGTCGGGCCTAATGCTGCTCTACGAATGGTGAGGCCAGAACAAGTACAGGCGATAGTAGATTGGGTTGCTGACAGTGCCTCCAGTTCATTCACATTGTCTCCCACCCAGTCTCCTGCTGAAAGATCAGAGTTGGCACCTGCAACTGATGTCCATCAGTCTTTCACCTCACCCTCTTGCAAATCAGCCAAGCAGTCTGAGCCCCAAGTCATGCAGCAGTCTCTTCTGCTTTTGATGACTCTGCTAGCTGGGTTTCCCAGGGCCATCCACATAGCCCTGCCCCAGAAGTAGAAGAGATTGAGTGCACCGATGCCCAACCACTTATGTTTCAAGATGAATACATGGGAGGACCACTACAGCACGTCTCGGATGATGATAAAACACAGGTGCCAACTAGTGATGGCCTTGCGGTTCGCCCGGCGGTCGGTTCGCGGCGAACTTTGCTCGTTTGCGATTCGCCGAACATGCGAACATATGGTGATATTCGCGCCCGCCATATTCTTTTACATTGTGAAGAACTTTGACCCATGCCACATGCATCAGGTGGTACAGGACAGCCAATTGAAAAGTTTCAGCACATGGACATACCCCCTACCTTATAAATAGACCCGATCTGGCCGCCATTTTACATACAGTCTTTTGTCAGTGTAGGGAAAGGTTGCTGCGTGGAGCAGGGACAGACTGTTAGGGACAAAAACGCTATCAAATAGGTCCACAAAAGTCCTTTTAAGGACTTGTATAGGTGTACTATTGATAGGTGTGCAGCACAGAGGGGTGTAATACTGTCACGACTGAGGATGGGGGAAATCCTCAGCCGTGCGATGCTGGATGATGTTATGGCTGCTCGGCCAGGACAACAGGATAGGGAGCAGGTCACCTCCTACAGCGTCCCTAACCTGACCCTAACTCCTAGCTGCACGGGCCAACCTTTAAGGTAGGAGGACCCGTGCGCAGGAACCTCGGATCCCTGTCTCACCCTCCGGCCGGTCCCTGCGCTAGGAGTCAGAGTAAGACGCCCCACTCCTCCTAGGCACGGAGGAGCAGGAGTCTCAATGGCCAAGCTGCAAGGAACAAGGGAACTAAAACAGACTTACGGATATGGCAGGCGAACTAAATAGTTCCACCTACCTGCCACAGCCTTGCTGACTGGATCCCTGTGCACACAGGAATCCAGATCCATAAGCTGCACAAAACAACATAAGAAAGTCCCAACAAAACATCACATAGACATCACACACAACATAACAAAGTAAATGTGACATATGGTTTTATGAACCACAAGGGTGGCTCTCACAGGCAGTTGGTATACACAGGAGGTTGCTATCAGCAAGCATGCTGGAGCAACCTACTGAGCCCTGCCAAACACCAAGGCTATATAGGCCTAAGAGGCCACACCCAACATTCAGACACACCCAGTGACATCACACACACTGGGAAGGGAGTTAACCCTTCCAGCACCAGGGAAGGGAAGACCAACTTAAAGGAGACGTGCACACAATAACATAAAAAGCAAGTGCACACATACACACATCACACAAAACCGCATGCACAACGTAGCAAGCTGCAATGGCACAGCTCCGACTGCTACGCTGCCCATACACACTGTTGCCAGCGGCAACCACAGGTGAGGAAAATACCACAGCCCTCACCTGTGATTGAACACCAAAGAGAACCGCCGACAACCGCATGCGGTTCAGGAGTCACGGTCATAGCCATGGCCGTGACAAATACACTTATAATATACTTTCTAACATAGAAAGCATATTATAGTGGATTTGTATTGTGCAGCAGTGGTGAGCGGTTCAACAGCGATACTGCAGCTACACAGAGTGACAAACGCAATGAGAAAAAATTATTATAACCGGTGTGATATACCAGTCGCCCCCCAAAAAAACTGATAGAAGAGGGGTGTTATATACCAATAATATACTTTCTATATAGTGCATTTGGGTACAGCAGCATTTGTTTGCCGGTTTGCTGCTTTCCCTCTGCTACACAGTGACAAACGGTATTGGAAAAAATAATTATAACTGGTGTGCGCATGCGCGTACGTGAAAATTATATTGACGATATTTCGCATTGAAAAAATAATGAATGGAGATCGCAAATTCGAATAATATATCTGGTATGTCACTGTCCATGTTGTGGGACTATTTGTGCACTTCTAGTAATTATTTCTTGGCTGCAAATATGAGCTGAAGGTTTTTCAGGTTCGCCTGCCATTAAAATGAATGGGACCCGCCACGAACTTGCGGTTCGCGAACATTTGATCGCGTGCGCGAACCGTCCCGCCAGATGTTTGTCCATCACTAGTGCCAACTGCCGTGGCTTTCTGCAGGGTGCAGACCGACAAGGAGGGCAGGGGTGAAAACTGGGTGAAAGATGATGTGGAGGATGATGAGGTCCTCGACCCCACATGGAATCAAGGTCATGCGAGTGACCTGTGTAGTTCGGAGGAAGAGGCGGTGGTTGCACAGAGCCACCAACACAGCAGAAGAGGGAGCAGGGTGCAAAAGCAGAGCGGTCGTCCCCTAAACAGTACGCCTACTACTGCCCAACGAATCGAGGAATCGAGCACACCAAAGCCAGCTCCAAGGAGTTCCCTGGCGTGGCAGTTCTTCAGACAATGTGCTGACGACAAGACACGAGTGGTTTGCACGCTGTGCAATCAGAGCCTGAAGCGAGGCATAAAAGTTCTCAACCTGAGCACAAACTGCATGACCAGGCATCTAAGTGCAAATCACAAGCTGCAGTGGAGTAGACACCTCAAAAACCAAGAAAGGTCTCTGGCTCCTCCTGCTTCCTCTTCTGCTGCAGTCTCGGCCTCTTCATCCACCTCTGGAGTGACAGTGGCACCTGCCACTCCGCAAACAGAGGATCTGCCAGCAACACCACAACCGGGGTCACCAAGCATCTCCACAATGCCCCATGGAAGCGTTCAGCTCTCCATCTCCCATACACTGGAGCATAATAGGAAGTACCCCGCTACCCACCCGCGATCCCTGGCCCTGAATGCCAGCATTTCAAAATTACTGGCCTTTCAGGGACGTTATACAGTATCTCCCTAACAGCAAACTAGGTAAATGCAGTGGCGGCTGGGCCTGAGGCAGATAGCAGTTTGGCGCATGTCCTTCCACCACCGAGGATTGCAGGGCGCTTCAGTTTGCCTCCTGTTGCTTCCTCCTCCTACTCCGCTTCCTCATCCTCTACCGCCTCCTCATCCGGTCAGCGTAACACCTTCACCACCAACTTCAGCACAGCCAGGCAGTTTTGAAACGTATCTGTTTGGGAGACAAACCGCACACCGCGCAGGAGCTGTGGACGGGCATGGAACAACAGTCCGATGAGTGGTTGGTGCCAGTGAGCCTCAAGCCCGGCCTGGTGGTGTGCAATAATGGGCGAAATCTCGTAGCAGCTCTGGGACTAGCCGGTTTGACACACATCCCTTGCCTGGCGCATGTGCTGAATTTGGTGGTGCAGATGTTCCTTGAAAATTAACCTGATATGTCAGAGCTACTGCAGAAAGTGCGGGTCATCTGTGTTCTCACCCTGCTGCTGCTCGCCTGTCAGCGCTGCAGCGTAACTTTGGCCTTCCCGCTCACCGCCTCATATGCGACGTGCCCACAAGGTGGAACTCCACCTTGCACATTCTGGTCAGACTGTGCGAGCAGCAGCAGGCGATAGTGGAGTTCCAGCTGCAGCACGCACGGGTGAGCCGCTCTGCGGAACAGCATTACTTCACCACCAATGACTGGGCCTCCATGTGAGACCTGTGTACCTTGTTGCGCTGTTTCGAGTACTCCACCAACATGGCCAGTGCCAATGACACCGTTCTCAGCGTTACTATCCCACTTCCATGCCTCCTTAAAAAAACGCTTCGGGCGATGATGGAAGAGGATGTGGCACAGGAGGAGGAGGAGGAAAAGGGAACATTTCGTAGGGTTTCTGGCCAGTCATTCACAAGTGGCTCCGAGGGTGGGTTCCTGCACCCACAAACGCCAGATACACAATTGTCCAGCCAGGGCACAGTTCTGAAGGATGATGAGGTGGAGGATAAGGAGATGGAGGAGGAGGAACCGTTCACAGCAGGGTGGCACCCAAACCAGCTCATGGCCATCACTGGTGCAAGGCTGGGGGGGATACAGAGGACACAGATGATACACCTCCCACAGAGGACAGCTTTTCGTTGCTTCTGGGCAGCCAGGCACACATGAGCGAGTGCAAGGGTTCATGGAGGCACCGGCAGTAGCAGTCAGTCAGTGAAGAGTGTTGAGAGTAAAATCACCAACTAGGCAGTTTGGCAGTTTTTTGTTAAGCCGCCGAAGGAGCTGAACATGGCCATTTGCCGAATCTGTGGGCAGAAGGTGAAGTGTGGCCAGGGTTCCAATGTTGGCATCACGGCCCTGGTCAACATATGCAGTGTCACCATAAAGTGGCCTGGGAGAACCGTGGCTCCAATGTGGTGGTCCAGCCTGCCGCAGCAACCGCTGCATCACCCATTGGCATGCACCCGATTTCAGGCAGTCAAGGCTTCACCACCTAAGCCAAAGGGAGCTGTTTGTCCTTCCGATTATTCACCAGTCCTGATGCTCCTGCTCCTCGCCAGTCATTCCATCAGCAATCGATCACCGAAGCGATTTCCTTGAGCCTGTGTGTGTCTGCCAAAGTGCACGGCAGCACCAACGTGTGGAGCTGTAACTATGGTCAGGAACAATACATGTCCTTTATGGCCCACTGGGTGAATGTCATTTCTGCACAGCCACGCCAGCAACTTGGCCAGGTGACGCCGCTTTCGTCTCCACGTTGCAACGCCGTTGGTCCAGCGACAATATCTGCCTCTGCCTCATCATCCTCCATCGGGTCCTCCGCCTCCACTGCAGGGACTATTTACAATGCCCCTCCAGCATACCACATGTGCAGGGCACGGCGGTGTCATGCTGTTCTGCACCTCGTTTGCCTGGGCGAACGGAGTCATACAGGGGAGGAACTGCTCCATGACCTTCAGCAAGAAAACGAATTCTGGCTTTCTCCGTGACAACTGAAAATCAGAACCATGGTGACCGACAATGGGAGGAATATTGTGTCGGCGCTGTGTCAAGGAGGGCTGAGCCATGCACACATGTTCAATCTGGTTGTCAAGCGGTTCCTAAAGTCTTCCACCCATCTGCAAGACATCCTAAAAATGGGCAGGGAACTTTGCATGAACTTCATCTACTCGTACACCACAAAGCACACCTTGCTTGAGGTGCAGAGGTAGAACGGCATCCCCCAACATAAGCTGATATGCAACGTTTCCACCCATTGGAATTCCACCCTACATACGGTATGTTGGACCGACTATACAAACAGAGAAAGGCCATAAATGATTTCTTGATGATATAGGCGAACAGAGATACTCCCCTGTGTAACTTCAATTTTAGCCAGTGGCTGCTGATGCATGACACCTGCCGTTTGCTCGTGCTCTTTGAGGAGGCCACTTTATTTGTTAGTCACCAGGACTACGGGATGAACAACGTCATTCCACTGATTCATGTCCTGGAAAAGATGCTGGTAAATCTGGCTGGTCAAGGGACTGGAGACGTGGCGCCTACATCTAAATGCCACATGAGCCCTGTGGGGGCTGAACTGGAGGAGAAGGAGTAGGAGGAGGAGGACATTGGAGCAGAAGCAATGTGTAGTGAAATGGGTGGTTTTTCTACACAGGTGGCAGGAGAGGAGAAGCAGGAGCAGCCAGAGGAGCAAGAGGGAGATGAGGAAAAGGAGGCAGAGGACCCAGACACACCGTGGCAGTATGCAGTGGAGATGGAGGCAGGGAGTCCCTCCGAGTCACTCGCGCATATGGCCCGATGCATGCTCACTTGCTTGCGTAGTGACAGCTGAATTGTCACCATTCGGCAGAGGGATGACTGCTGGCTCTCCACCATGTTAGATCCTCGCTACCGGTCCAAAATGGGGGCCTTTTTACACCCGCTGAGAGGGAAGAAAAACGGAACTACTATTAAGACATCCTATGTAGTCAGTTGACCGCTGCCTATCTGCGCCATCGTCCATCCTCTCACAAGTCTGACCAGAGGGGCCCTCTGCTCTCTTGTTCCACTGCCATGGCTGCTGTGGTGGTGGTGGTGTTGGGGGGGGGGGGGGGGGTTAGAGCAGTCCAGCAGTCTCTGATGAGCAGCTTTCTTCACCCGCCTAGTGAAGAAACTACTCACCAGCAGAAGTAGCTAAATATGGAGCAGAACCTGAACCAGCAGGTGGTGGCATGCTTGGACAGCACCCTGCCACCCCAAATTGAAGATCTGCTGGACTATTGGGCAGCCAAACTGGATTTGTGGCCACAACGGGCCGAGTTTGTCCTGGAAAATCTGTCCTGTCCTGCCAGTAGTGTGGCATCAGAGCGAATGTTTAGTGCGGCGGGGGCCATAGTTACCCCAAGAAGAACTCACCTGTCCACCCAAAATGTGGAGAGACTGACCTTTGTCAAGATGAATCAGGAGTGGATCAGCCAGGATTTCCACCCACCAATGCCTGATGCATCATCCTAGATCATCCATGGTGCCACACCAACACTTTGACAGATGAAACCAGTTTCTTCTGGCTACCTGCCTCAGCTACTATTCTGATGCTGCCACCCGCCTGATGCCATACATCTGATGCCAAGTGCTCCTTCTTACACACACCATCGTCAGCGGGAACTGTTATTGACACCCACCTCTCCACTCTGTCACTGGGTCACTCTGTGGTCTCCTGATGCTGCTGCCACTTCACCACTCAGGTCTCCTCATGCTGCTGTTGCCACCTCCACACTATGTCATTGTGCCACTCTGTGGTTTCCTCATGCTGCTGCCAACTCACAGCTCTGTCTCTGAGCCACTCTGTGGTCTCCTCATGCTGCTGCTGCCACCTCCACACTATGTCACCTTGCCAGTCTGTGGCATCCTCATGCTGCTGCTGACACCTCCACACTATGTCATTGTGCCACTCTGTGGCCTCCTGATGCTGCTGCTGCCACCTCCGCACTATGTCACCTTGCCAGTCTGTGGCATCCTCATGCTGCTGCTGACACCTCCACACTATGTCATTGTGCCACTCTCTGGTCATCTCATGCTGCTGCCACCTCCACACTATGTCACCTTGCCACTCTGTGATCATCTCATGCTGCTGCTAACTCAACATTATGTCACTGGGCCACTTTGTGGTTTCCTCATGCTGCTGCTGGTGCCACCTCCACACTATGTTGCCTTGCCAGTCTGTGGCCTCCTTATACTGCTGCTAACTCAACACTATGTCACTGGGCCACTCTGTGGCTTCCTCATGCGGCTGCCACCTCAAAACTATGTTAATGGGCCACTCTGTGGTCTCCTCATGTTGCTGCTGCTGCCAACTCACAACTCTGTCTCTGGGCCACTCTGTGGCCTCCTGCAGCTGCCACCTCCACACTGTGTCAGCTTTCCAGTCTATGGCCTCCTCATGCTGCTGCTGCCACCTCCACACTCTGTCATTGTGTCACTCTGTGGTCTCCTCATGCTGCTGCCACCTCCAAACTGTGTCACCTTTCCAGTCTGTGGCCTCCTCATGCTGCTGCTGTCACCTCCACACTCTGTCATTGTGCCACTATGTGACCTCCTCATGCTGCTGCTAACTCAACACTATGTCACTGGTCGACTCTGTGGCTTCCTCATGCTGCTGCCACCTCAACACTATGTAAATGGGCCACTCTGTGGTCTCCTCGTGCTGCTGCTGCTGCTGATTGTACCTCCCCACTATTTAACTGGACCACTCTGTGGTCTCCTCATGCTGCTGCTACCTCAACACTATGTCATTGGGCCACACTGTGAACTTCTCAAGCTGTTCTCCCACCCTGCCAATTTCATGACTGTGACACTTTTTTGCCTTTTTGGCCTGTTTGACATCATCATGTATTTGACCCTTCTTCTGATCTGTCAGAAAGAAGGAAAAATTTGATGCACAACAGATCCTGTCTGTGTAGCAGCTGTAAGGCTTGTATGGTCCCATCAGGATTGGCTTATTATTTGGTAGCCAAAAGCAGGAGTAGGTACAAGACATGCAAAGATTTAATTCACTTGTCATCTCTGTTTTGGATCCACTCCTATTTATTTTTTTTTGCTTTAGCAATACTAATGGATTACTGAACAAATGCTGACCGATTGAAATGCTCAACAGACAGGATCCGTTTTTTGGGGGTTATTGTTCTGACAGATCAGAGGAAGGGCAAAATAATCAGTGACGTCAACACAAACTTACTCCTGACACCCTCTCCACTCTGTCAGGGGGGCTCTACTTGTATAAACTTTTAATAGAACAGGTTCTGTAGCCATCTATGTGGAATCAGCTGATGACAGTGTAAAAGGAGTGCGCTCTTTCACGCTACAGTAGGATCTGCGCGGTTCTTTATACCTGGTGCTAACATCGACCTGTAAGGCTGAGTTCACACTTGAGTTATTTGGTCAGTTTTGGCCCTGTAACTGCCCAAATAAGTGAAGTGTGCAGTGATTCTAAGAGTGATGCCTGTCATGTGCGTGTCATACTGACTCACAGTATTGTTTCACTACCACAGCAGACTTCCTATGCATTTTAATGCAAGGCAGAGTGTTCTACACTACTATACAGGCTCTCTGCAGCCTGGAAATATATATACCGTATATACTCGAGTATAAGCCGACCCGAGTATAAGCCGAGGCCCCTAATTTTACCCCCAAAAAAATGGGAAAAATTATTGACTTGAGTATAAGACTAGGGTGGGAAATGCAGCTATAATGCAGAGTGTATGTGTATATAATGCACACACTCTACATTATATACACACATCTGCAAGAGGGTGACTCAGATTGATGGGAGTCTGACTCTGACTCCCTGTATTTAATGCAGAGTGTGTGCATTATATACACACACACTCTGCAATAAATACAGGGAGCCATCCACAGATCTCCCCCCTAAACAGTGCCATCCACAGATCTCCCCCCTAAACACTGCCATCCACAGATCTCCCCCCTAAACAGTGCCATCCACAGATCCCCCCTAAACAGTGCCATCCACAGATCCCCCCTCCCCTAAACAGTGCCATGATGGCACTGTTTAGGGGAGGGGGGATCTGTGGATGGCACTGTTTAGGGGGGATCTGTGGATGGCACTGTTTAGGGGGGAGATCTGTGGATGGCACTGCCATCCACAGATCCCCCTACAGTGCCATCCACAGATCCCCCTCCCCGACGCTCACAGCAGTATATTTATAAAATAATCAGTAACTACTTTAACTTTAATCATTGCTCATTGCTGAGCTCTTTACTCTGATTATTTGGATATCTTACTTTGTTTTAGCTCTGGTAATAGCAGGCAGTGCGGGCGGGCGGCGCTCACTCACTGACGTCACGCGCCTGCTTCTCCCACTAGGCGGCGCAGGCGCGTGACGTCAGTGAGTGAGCGCCGCCCCCCGCACTGCCTGCTATTACCGGAGATAAAACAAAGTAAGATAGCCAAATAAATAATCCAGGGCTTTACTCATTATCTCCTGGGGGGCCCCGTGGGCCCCCCTGACTTAGGGGCCCGGTCGCAATTGCGACCGCTGCGACCCCTATAGCTACGCCACTGTTGGTCTGTATTATGGCAATGTAAGTTGCCATAATACAGACCTAGACTCGAGTATAAGACGAGGGGGCTTTTTGAGCACAAAAATATGTGCCAAAAAACTCGTCTTATACTCGAGTATATACGGTATATATTTTTTTAACAAGATTCGGCGTGAATAATTTTGGATTGAATCAAATCTTTTCGGAAAATTTGGCAAACCATCCAAATAGAATTTTTGAGAAATTTGCTCATCTCTACTGGCCACTGTGGGTGGGCATGCCAGTAACTATAAGATACTGCATGCTAGGGACAAATAATACCATCCTATTCATATTATAACATCTCATACCATGATGATCTATTTTGGCTACAGGGTTCCATCTATGCCTTTTAATCTTAATAAGAAGTTTAAAGCAACATAATAATGAATTCATTAAGACCCAACACTGCTATCCCTGCCTTCAGGATGTGGTATTCATTTCCAGAGCACACAGTTTAAAGAAAACAGTGTTAGCTGCATAGATGACGTCTCAATAATCTGGACTGAGGAGCATCTATAAATATCTTCAGTTTCTTCACACTCCAGGTTTGGATAATTTTAGATTTCTCAAAAATCTAGCTCAACTGATGAGTGCTAAATCCTCCCTAATCTTATTGTAAGCAGTGGTTCTAAATAAATCATACATTTTTGCAGATAAACAGTTTTAGTGTCCATTCACACGTCCGCAAAAAGGGTCCGCATACGTTCTGCAATTTTGCGAAACGGGTACGGACCCCTACATTTTCAATGGGGCCGCAAAAGATGCAGACAGCACACCGTGTGCTGTCTGCATCCACGCATCCACACATCCACACTTCCGTTCCACTGCCCCGCAAAAAAATAGAACATGTCTTATTCTTGTCCGCATCCACGGACAATAAAAGGCATTTCTATCTAGTGCCAGCCATGTGCTGTGCACAAAATGCAGAACGCACTTGGACGGTGTCCGTGTTTTCCGGATCTGCAATTTGCAGACCTCAAAACAGTTGTGGACGTGTGAATTGACCCTTATTGATTTCATGCAGCACAGGTTTACCATGCAGAAATATCACTTGATTTTTTTCTCTTCAGTGCAGTCTTTTAAACCAAGACCAGGGACATTTCTGTCTGCTGAAGGCAGTCTTTTAAACCAAGACCAGGGACATTTCTGTCTGCTGAAGGCTCTGCCAAGTCAGGTTACACCAAAACAACTGTCGGCTGTTGCAAAACAGACTGTGGCACAGTGAGTCTCTGAGAGGCTACTTTGTACCACAGCCTTCTCTACCTGTTACTCACAAGGCTGCACCAGTCACTTGCAGGTATTGCCTTTCACCAACGTGGGTCATTGTGTCCATTGATCTTTTATGGATCCTGACTATCCTTGGCTGCATACATGCAACCTATACCTAAATCCTAATCTACACAGGACTAAGGTGAAAAACTAGTTCTAGTCCAATTTCCAATCACAATCTGGGAAATTGTGGAAAATGTATTAGCTGCATAATAATGCACAGTAAACAGTAGAAGCAACTTGTAGATACAAAACACCTGTTAACTTACAAATTGTACTGTAACTCTTCCACACAGCTAAATTTTTAGCATGAAGCTGAAGGAGAAATGCTTTAATGCAATTATTGCTGCACTCCACCAGTAAACTCACTCAACTAAAATGTGATAGATAAATCTCTCTTTGGGCTTCAGGACATCAATTTCTCACCTTCCCACTGGGCACCTCAGCTACTGACTAACAAACACACAGCCCATAGTGACCCAGTGACAGATTTTAAGGTCTGTCATCAGTACACTGTCTTGTCTCATGCTAGCTACAGCCAGGCCATGCTGCACAGATCCATCTCTCTTGTTCCTCCAGTCTTCCATTCTCTGGATTCTGTCCAAAAGAGCAATTCTTGGCAGGAGGACCACTGCATTGACAGACTTTTGTTGGATCCTAGAGACACTGCAGACATAGTCACTCCTTTATTTTATTTGCCTAGATTTCAGGCACCACTGTCATCTAGAAGCATCTCTTATGGAAATACATAATGTAGATCTAGACCTTTCAGCAGGTTATTTTGGCTCCAAATGTGAGACTTTCATAGAACACTGCCCTCCTTCTCTAGCCCCACTGTTTACTTCGCATCCATAACTCCCTGTTTCCCAATGCTCTCTCATGATACCTCTTCCTTCACCCTTGTGTTCTCAGATCATCAGTTTCATGATTTATGGCACTAGCAGAGCATTGCTGCCATGATTACGCATCTTCCCTTAGTCACGGCTCCAATGTTTGGGTCTACAGGAGGGAAACCACCACTTTTCCACAGACATAGCGCCATTTAATGGAGTGACATCAGTTTACAGTACAATTTAAAGAGGCCATCCTTCACCTTTAGACTTACCTCTACATATAATTAATTCACATTAAAACCAGGACTGGATAAAGTCCAAGTTGGAAAACACAGTATTACCAAAGGAATCTTAGATTATATTTATTCTTAAAAATATTCTTTGCATTATTATAGATCACAACATTGTATCACAGGACATGTGTTCAAATTCAGTCTTTACATCTTCTATGACAATCATAGAAACATAGAATGTGTCGGCAGATAAGAACCATTTGGCCCATCTAGTCTGCCCAATATACTGAGTACTATGGATAGCCCCTGGCCCTATCTTATATAAAGGATGGCCTTATGCCTATCCCATGCATGCTTAAACTCCTTCACTGTATTTGCAGCTACCACTTCTGCAGGAAGGCTATTCCATGCATCCACTACTCTCTCAGTAAAGTAATACTTCTTGATATTACTTTTAAACCTTTGCCCCTCTAATTTAAAACTATGTCCTCTTGTAGCAGTTTTTCTTCTTTTAAATATTCTCTCCTCTTTTACCTTGTTGATTCCCTTTATGTATTTAAAAGTTTCTATCATATCCCCTCTGTCTCGTCTTTCTTCCAAGCTATACATGTTAAGGTCCTTTAATCTTTCCTGGTAAGTTTTTTCCTGCAATCCATGTACTAGTTTAGTAGCTCTTCTCTGAACTCTCTCCAAAGTATCAATATCCTTCTGGAGATATGGTCTCCAGTACTGAGCACAATACTCCAAATGAGGTCTCACTAGTGCTCTGTAGAGCGGCATGAGCACCTCCCTCCCCTCTTTCTACTGGTAATTCCTCTCCCTATACACCCAAGCATTCTGCTAGCATTTCCTGCTGCTCTATGACATTGTCTGCCTACCTTTAAGTCTTCTGAAATAATGACCCCTAAATCCCTTTCCTCAGATACTGAGGTTAGGACTGTATCACTGATTTTATATTCTGTTCTTGGGTTTTTACGCCCCAGGTGCATTATTTTGCACTTATCCACATTAAATTTTAGTTGCCAGATTTTTGACCATTCCTCTAGTTTTCCTAAATCCTTTTCCATTTGGTGTATCCCTCCAGGAACATCAACCCTGTTACAAATCTTTGTGTCATCAGCAAAAAGACACACCTTACCATCGAGGCCTTCTGCAATTTCGCTGATAAAGATATTAAACAATATGGGTCCCAGAACAGATCCCTGAGGTACCCCACTGGTAACAAGACCTTGGTCTGAATATACTCCATTGACTACAACCCTCTGTTGCCTGTCCCTCAGCCACTGCCTAATCCATTCAACAATATGGGAGTCCAAGCCCAAAGACTGCAATTTATTGATAAGCCTTCTGTGTGGGACAGTATCGAAAGCCTTACTGAAGTCTAGATAAGCGATGTCTACTGCACCTCCGCCATGTATTGTTTTAGTCACCCAATCAAAAAAATCAATAAGATTAGTTTGACATGATCTCCCTGAAGTAAACCCATGCTGTTTTTCATCTTTCAATCCATGGGATTTTAGATGTTCCACAATCCTCTCCTTAAGTATGGTTTCCATTAATTTCCCCACTATTGATGTCAGGCTTACTGGCCTATAGTTGCCCGATTCCTCCCTACTACCTGTCTTGTGAATAGGCACAACATTTGCTAATTTCCAATCTTCTGGGACGACTCCTGATGCCAGTGATTGGTTAAATAAATCTGTTAATGGTTTTGCTAGTTCACCGCTGAGCTCTTTTAATAGCTTTGGGTGTATCCCATCAGGCCCCTGTGACTTATTTGTATTGATTTTAGACAGCTGACTTAGAACCTCTTCCTCTGTAAAGACACATGCATCAAAAGATTCATTAGTCTTCTTTCCTAACTGAGTGTCACGGCCATGGCTATGACCGTGACTCCTGAACCGCATGCGGTTGTCAGCGGTTTTCATTGGTGTTCAATCACAGGTGAGGGCTGTGGTATTGGCCTCACCTGTGGTTGCCGCTGGCAACAGTATGTATGTGGCAGCGTAGCAGGCTGAGCTGTGCCATGCAGCTCGCTACCCTGCGCATGCGGTTATGTGTGGATGTGTGCACTGTGTTTTATGTTATTGTGTGCACGTTCCCTTTAAGTGGTGTTTTCCCTTCCCTGGTGTTGGAAGGGTTAATCCCCTTCCTAGTGTGTGTGATCACTGGGTGTGTCCGACTGTGGGGTGTGGCTTCTTGGCCTATAAAGCCTCACTGCTTTTGCAGGCCTTCAGGTTGCTTCAGCCATGCTTAGCTGAGAGCAGCCTCATGTATTTATTACCTGCCAGTAAGAGCCACCCCTGTGGTCATAAACCTTAATGTCATAACCATAATGTCGCTTTAAGTTATTTCTAGTTATGTGTGATGTCCGTGTGATGTTTTATATGTGATTTTGTGCAGCTATGGATCTGGGTCCCTGTGTGGGGATGCGTTTGTGATCTGCACCCAGTCAGCAAGGCTGTGGCAGGTAGGTGGAACTCTTTGTTCACCTGCCATATCCATAGAGCTGTTTATGTCTCCCCTTTTCCTGCAGCTTGGCCGTTGAGACTCCTGCTCCTCCGTGTCTAGGAGGAGTGGGCTTGTCTTACTCAGCTCCTAGGTGAGGGTCATCTTGAGGGCTAGCAGGGACTTTTAGGTTCCGGAGCATGGGCCCTCCTACCATCAAGGTTGGCTCATGTAGCTAGGAGCCAGGGTCAGGTTAGGGATGCTTTAGGAGGTGACCTGCTCCCTAATCCTGTCTTCATGGCCAAGCAGCCGTAACATCACCGGGCTGCACACGGCTGAGGATTTCCCCCATCCTCAGCCGTGACAGTATGACCACAGTCGCTTCTTACGTGGCGTTCCCTCGAAAGAGGGTAAAGCATGCACCGCTATCTGCGGATGGGGTGCATGCGCGTTCTCCGGAGGGAGAGCGTTATGGGGCTCACCATTTACGGCGCGGTGAGTGGCATTCCCCGCCATTCCCAGCTCACCGTTGTCCGTGTTGGTGTCCCCTTTTTGTTTGTCTTTCCCCTCCCCCCCTCCCATTGTTTCTTATGCCTCACCAACTTTCCCCTTTTGTTGTTGGGAGGGGCTTTGAGGGGTGGGAGTATGCATTCCCTCGAAAGAGGGTGAAGCATGTACCGCCGTCTGCGAAGGGGTACATGCGCGCTCTTCGGAGGGAGAGCGTTCTGGGGGTTTCGCCTCTGACGGCGCGGTGAGTGGCGTTTCCCCGCCATCCCTTCACCGTTGCCTCGTGTGGCGTCCCCCTGATTTTACTACACGTGGTGTGTGTCTGGTATGCGGTATGCATACCTTCGAAAGAGGGTGCAGCATGCAGTGCCATATCCTTGTGGCCTGCATGCGCGTTCTCCGGAGGGAGAGCGTTCCTGGGGGTTCTCCGTTAACGGCACGGTTGGTGGCTTATTCCCCGCCACCTTACCGTCCGTGTTGGGGATCCCTCGTCCCTCTCCATGTTCCCATCTCTGGTCGTTTGCTGGCAGCACTCCGTAGGTGGTCCGGCTGCTTGCTGGTTAGGAGTGTCTGCTGGCAGCGACTGGAGTGGGGACGTGAGTGGAGAGTCCCCTCGTCCATCTCTCAGTGGTTCTTTTCTCTTTGTTGCTGGTGCGGGCTGCAGTCCTCGTCGGACTGGCTAGTGTGAGCCGGGAGAGGATGCAGCTGACAGCGACCCCTTTTTAGAACCGGCACTGAGAGTGGACGTCCCCTTCTCCTATCCCCTTGTCTGAGTCCCTCACGTGTCTTTTTTTGGTGGGGGGGCTTTGAGGGGTGGGAGTGTCACGGCCATGGCTATGACCGTGACTCCTGAACCGCATGCGGTTGTCAGCGGTTTTCATTGGTGTTCAATCACAGGTGAGGGCTGTGGTATTGGCCTCACCTGTGGTTGCCGCTGGCAACAGTATGTATGTGGCAGCGTAGCAGGCTGAGCTGTGCCATGCAGCTCGCTACCCTGCGCATGCGGTTATGTGTGGATGTGTGCACTGTGTTTTATGTTATTGTGTGCACGTTCCCTTTAAGTGGTGTTTTCCCTTCCCTGGTGTTGGAAGGGTTAATCCCCTTCCTAGTGTGTGTGATCACTGGGTGTGTCCGACTGTGGGGTGTGGCTTCTTGGCCTATAAAGCCTCACTGCTTTTGCAGGCCTTCAGGTTGCTTCAGCCATGCTTAGCTGAGAGCAGCCTCATGTATTTATTACCTGCCAGTAAGAGCCACCCCTGTGGTCATAAACCTTAATGTCATAACCATAATGTCGCTTTAAGTTATTTCTAGTTATGTGTGATGTCCGTGTGATGTTTTATATGTGATTTTGTGCAGCTATGGATCTGGGTCCCTGTGTGGGGATGCGTTTGTGATCTGCACCCAGTCAGCAAGGCTGTGGCAGGTAGGTGGAACTCTTTGTTCACCTGCCATATCCATAGAGCTGTTTATGTCTCCCCTTTTCCTGCAGCTTGGCCGTTGAGACTCCTGCTCCTCCGTGTCTAGGAGGAGTGGGCTTGTCTTACTCAGCTCCTAGGTGAGGGTCATCTTGAGGGCTAGCAGGGACTTTTAGGTTCCGGAGCATGGGCCCTCCTACCATCAAGGTTGGCTCATGTAGCTAGGAGCCAGGGTCAGGTTAGGGATGCTTTAGGAGGTGACCTGCTCCCTAATCCTGTCTTCATGGCCAAGCAGCCGTAACATCACCGGGCTGCACACGGCTGAGGATTTCCCCCATCCTCAGCCGTGACACTGAGGTCCTTTTCCTTCATTTTCCTTCGTAAAGACTGAACAGAAGTATTCATTGAGGCAGTCAGCTAGTTCTTTATCTTCTTCCATATACCTTCCTTCTTTTGTTTTTAATTTTGTAATTCCTTGTTTTAGTTTCCTTTTTTCATTTATGTATCTGAAGAATGCCTTATCGCCTTTTTTCCCTGACTGAGCTAATTTCTCTTCTGCCTGTGCTTTAGAAGCTCTTATAACTTGTTTGGCCTCTCTCTGCCTAATCTTGTAAATTAGCCTGTCATCCTCGTTTATTTTTTTTTATAATTCCTAAATGCTATCTTTTAGTTTTTTATGATTTTGGCCACTTCTGCTGAGTACCACAGTGGTCTTTTCCTTTTTTTGCTTTTACTGACAAGCCTAATGCAATTTTCTGTTGCCTTCAATAGTGCCTTCAATAGTGCCTTTTTTAAGTAGTCCCATTTCTCCTGGACTCCAATGTGATAGGGACTCGTATACCACTAATCTAATTTTAGAAAAGTCAGTTTTTCTAAAATCTAAAACTTTTGTTTTTGTGTGGTGTGACTCAGTCACTGTACTTATAGTAAACCACACTGACTGGTGATCACTAGATCCCAAGCTTTCCCCTACAGTAATATCATTACCAAATTCCCATTTCTGAATACTAAATCTAAAATGGCCTCCTTCCGGGTTGGCTCCTCAACTACTTGCTGTAGAGATAATCCCAGTAGGGAATTTAGAATATCTGTACTCCTGGCAGAACTAGCTATTTTGGTTTTCCAGTTTACATCAGGAAAATTAAAGTCTCCCATAATGATAACTTCCCCCTTCAATGTCATTTTAGCTATTTCCACAACTATTAGATCATCTAATTCTTTGACTTGGCTAGGTGGTCTATATATCACACCTACACGAGTTACCTTATGATTATCAAGCTGCAAGGTAACCCAAACTGACTCTAAATTGTTCTCGCTAACTTGTATCAAATTAGATTTTATGCTGTCTTTCACATACAGGTCCACCCCTCCCCCTTCTTGCCTTCTCTGTCTTTCCTGTATATAGAGAACCCTGGTATTGATATATCCCAGTCATTACTCCCCTTGAACCACGTCTCAGTAACAGCCACTACATCTATATTCTCAGATGCCATTATAGCCTCAAGTTCATTGATCTTATTCCCTAAACTGCGAGCATTTGTAGATAAGAATCTGAGCTTGTCATTTCTTAACCTTTGTGCTACTGACATCTTCTGGCATTGTTCCGGGGGGCAGTCGGACTGCTGGATTATCACTCTTTTGCCCCCCTTTCCTAGTTTAAATGCTCCTTAGCAAATACTTGGAACTGTTCACCGAGGACATTCGTTCCTTTGAGAGAAATATGCAAGCCATCTTTCTTGTACAGTTCTTTTCCATTCCAACAAGAGCTAACATGAGACACAAAGCCAAACCCTTGGTTCAGACACTATTCACCAAGCCATACATTGAATTCCTTAATGCGCATCTTCCTGTCATGCTGAAGGTTATGCACAGGCAAAACTGCAGAGAATGAAACAGTTGATGCAATCTCCCGTATATCCTTTCCAAGTGTGTGAAAACCTTTGAAACCTCATTGCAAGCCAGATTGTTTGTCCCCAGATGGACAATAACATCCACTTCCCTTTCCTGTTTTGCTTGCCTAACAATATTAAGGATCCGTCGTCTATCACTGCTAGCGGTAGCACCAGGGAGACATCTTACAACACCATTCTTCTCAAACTTCACACCTCTTATGATGGAATCACCCACCAACAGCTGCTGACTATCAGTCCTCACCTTCTCCTTTTTGTCTTTGGCTGCAGTCTTGCATACTTTAGGCATGGGAGATGATTGTTTCTCACCCACTGTGCTTGAGCCATCCGCCATGTTGCTCTTGCACTCTGAAAGTGCTGCAAATGAATTATGGAGAGCCACAGACTGTGGGACATGTCTTCTATCCACAACTCTCAGTCTACCAGAACCTACAGTAACCCATCTTCCATTTCTAGGGGGCTTCTGTGGCAGTGGCATTGCAATGTTCTCAGTCTGAGTTTGCTTAATGGTTAATTTACAAATCTCATATTTCAAAAAGGTAATTTCCTGTTGCATTATGGAGAGCTGTCTACAGATCAGACAGTATCCAAACCTCTGAAGAGTGGAACCTGAAATAAAAGCACAACAATTCCTGCACAGAACCAGGTCTGCCATTGCAATCAATTCATAAAGTAGATAAAGATTTGAAATTAAATTTATAGGAACCTGAATGCAACAGTCTATTTTCAGAGATAAAGAAAATGTTCACTCTGGTGGTTTTATCTGTAAATTCCATAAGTTGTTTTTTTTTTAAAACTATAATTTCAAAGAAGTGACACTGAAAGAGGCACATTTTAAGATATAGAACCGAACAACATTTGAAGAGTTATACATTCTGTAGACAAAGAGTAAGAAAATATAAATCTCACTCTTTTCCCTCAAATTGCTAGAAATCCTTCAGACAGAATTATTCTGATTTACTGACTTGTTAAGACTCCTAAGCAGCATCCCTCAAGCTGTAAGACATTTTATAGTGAAAATATCTTTTAGATGTGAAGGCTATTTGGGTTACTGTATTGAGATGTCTCCATTAGGTTTCAAATGTTTTTCTTTCATTATTAGAAACTGTGCACTTTGATTACCTTGTCTATCAATGTTTATGAACTCCTCATGAATTATTCTGGGGGACTGAGTGGGACCAATGCAGACCTTCAACTTTTCTTCTGGTACTTTCTAACAGAAGGAGGCTCAAGTGCCGTGCCTCCCGCTTTGACATTACACAATTTCTAATATGGTATATGAACATCTCAGAAAATCAATTTAAACGTAACATATTGGAAAATGGGACGAATGTAGTAGGTAAAATCTTACCGGTATCATGTATCGTATGCGCAGCAGCTATATATTGAATGACCAGTGGATCCAAAACTCCCAGCTTGGGAATGCCTCAGCAAAAAACTAAAAATGGTAAATCCCACTTCTTAAAATCCTTAAATCCTTTATTAATAATATAAATAACAAATTGATATTGGGTGCATAATCATAAAAAGTCCATGAAAGTATCGCTTACGAGTTTTACAAAGTTATGCGAGTACTCATAGCATAACAACACATAGGACATATTGAATGAATTTAAAAGAAACTTTGGACCAATCACAAAGCAATCTGGAAGTGACAAGATGAAAAACTGGATAAAGATAAATACCTGTGCTTGGTAGGGCAGCTCAGCCCGATTCACTTCTATGGGACCGAGCTGCACCTAGGCCACGTGACCGATGAATGTGTCATCCCTGGCCTCAGGAGAGCAGCGAGAATGCTGCGCCACTACTGCAAACAACCCCTGACTTCTGACTCCAGAGGATAGGTCATCAGTATTGACATTTCAGAAAACCCCTTGAAATCATTTTTTAATTCATGCCCTTTGGAAACCTGATGTCAGGAGCATGTATCCAAATGGCTTCTCTCATATATAAAAGACTGGAAAATGACTAATATCTAACAGCTTAAATTCAAGTGAAAGGTTGAAATTAAAATTTGAGGTGGATGATATCTAAAAACAGAGAACAGAAATAAGGAGAGGGAGAGTCTAACAGGCACTCTTCAAACTTAACTGTTAAGATCTATATAAAAACTAATACATCATCAAATATGCAATCAGAGGTTTTTAGTAGTGGTGAGCCGCTATGCTCGGCACATGGCGGTACTCGGCCAAGTACCACATGTGCTTGAGCACCATGCTCAAGTCTCCTCCCCGCACATTTTGCAGCTGCTATGCAGCCAATAAAAGTGCAGGTAAGTACTGCCCTCACTGTAATGCCAGTAGCCATGTTGGCTACTGGCATTACAGTGATTGGCTGGCTGGAACGCTTCATCCAGTGCTATATAGCACCCGATGACGCATGTTCGGCTCATTTGTAGTCAGGGAGAGCTGCGCTTAGGAAGATACAGATAGTGTAGGGAGTGTGATCGCAATCTATTTAGTTGAAAAACTTTTCAAAGACCCAAAAGTCCTTTTAAGGACTATTGTGTGTGGTTGCAGCAATATAATATATCCATCAATTTTTTCCCCCCATCATTTTCAATACTTTTTCTATAGAGGGTGTCTGCAGTGATTTGTGACATCTGTCCGATACCTTCTGTGTGTCAGGGCAAGAGATAGGAAAAATATAAGTGAAAACGAGTATACTTTTTCCATCATTTTCAATACTTTTTCTATAGGGGGTGTCTACAGTGACTTGTGACATCTGTGCAATACCTTCTGTGTGTCAGGGCCAGAGATAGGAAAAATATAAATGAAAACTAGAATATTTTTTCCATCATTTTCAATACTTTATCTATAGAGGGTGTATGCAGTGACTTGTGACATCTATGCAATACCTTCTGCGTGTCAGGGCCAGAGATAGGAAAAATATAAGTGAAAACTAATATATTTTTTCCATCATTTTCAATGCTTTATCTATAGAGGGTGTCTGCAGTGCCTTGTGACATCTGTGCAATAACTTCTGTGTGTCATGGCCAGAGATAGGAAAAATATAAGTGAAATCTATTTTCCTTTTTCCATACTTTTAAGTACTTTTACCATATACTGTGCTTGCTGAGAACTGTGACATCCGTGCCACATCTTCCATGCTACCTAGCTTCATGTCCCAGTTTGCAGGGTGTCGCAGGACAAAACTCTTGAAGTCAGACCAGTTCGACCAGGTGGTTGGTTGGATTGCTGCAGATAATGCTTCCAGTCGGTTAAGCACCACCCTGTCTTCCACCAAGTCCAGTCTCAGTAGCCAAGAGTCTGGTCAACAGAATCCTCACCCTGATCCTCCTTCCTCCCAGCATGGAGAGTCTGGCCAAACAAGTGATCCCACACTCGGATATTCCGAGGAGCTCTTTTCATCTCCATTACTTGATTTAGCCCTTTCGCCAAGCACGCTTGAAGAGGGACAAGAGATCTTGTGCCCTGATTCCCAACCTCTTGAGCATCCACAGTCACAAGAACATGACGGTGGGGAACGGCAATTATTGTTTAATGAGGTGGATGATGATGAGACATAGTTGCCAATGAGTCAACCGCAATTACTGTCTCAAGAGGTTGATGAAGAGGATGAGACACAGTTGTCAATCACTGAGGTTGTGGTTAGGTCAACATATCAAGAGGATGACCAGAGTGAGGAAGTGGAAGAGGAGGTGGTGGACGATGAGGTCACTGACCCAACCTGGGAAGGTGGAAAGCCGGGCGAGGATAGCAGTACAGTGGGGGAGAATTCTGCAGCACCGCAACAGGCTGGAAGAGGCAGTGGGGTGGCAAAAGGGAGAAGGTGGGCCACACCAAACAGGCCCGCAACTGTTCCACGGCGCACCCCCTTGCAGAAATCTCCCTTGCCAAGGGGTAGGTGCTCCGCAGAATGGCGTTTTTTTGAGGAAGTGCGGATGACAAAAGAATAGTAGTTTGCAACCTGTGCCACACCAAAATGAGCCGGGGCGTGAACACTAGCAACCTCACCACCACCAGCATGATCCGCCACATGGCATCCAAGCATCTTAATAAGTGGGATGGACACCTGGGTCCACAATATGTGTCTGCGGGTCACACCACTGCCTCCTCTTCCCCTATGGTACGTGCTGGCCAATCGCCTGTCGATGGCGTAGGCGAGGATGCCTCCCGCCCTGCACCTTGACCTTCGCAAGCACCATCAGCGACCACATCCACTTCTATGTCCCAGCGCAGCGTCCAAATGTCCTTACCCCAGGCATTTGAACGCAAGAGAAAATACCCAGCCACCCACCCACAGGCCATAGCATTAAATGGACACCTTTCAAAATTACTGTCCCTGGAAATGTTGCCATTTAGGCTTGTGGACACTGAGGCCTCCCGCAGCCTGATGTCGGCAGCCGTCCCGCGGTACTCTGTCCTCAGCCACCACTATTTTTCAAGGTGTGCCGTGCCCGCCTTACACCAACATGTGTCCCGAAACGTCAAACGTGCCCTTACCAACGCAGTTACTGGGAAGGTCCACTTAACCATGGACACATGGATAAGTGCATTTGGCTAGGGACGCTACATTTCCCTGACGGCACACTGGGTAAACGTTGTGGAGGCCGGGAGAGAGTTGTACCCTGGGATGGCACAGGTGCTACCGACGCCGAGGATTGCAGGCCCTACGTCGGTCAGGGTTGCCGCGAGCACCTACATTAGTGGCTCCAACTCCCAATTCTCCTCCGCTGTCTCCTCCTCCACTTCCACCTCCGAATTATCCGCATGCAGCACCAGTCAGCCATCAGCCGGTAGCTGGAAGCAGTGTAGCACTGCAGTGGGGAAGCGTCAACAGGCCGTGCTGAAGCTGATATGCTTAGGGTACAAACAGCATACCGCCGCAGAGCTGTTGCAGGGGATAAGAGACCAGACTGAGCTGTGGCTCTCGCCACTCAACCTACAACCAGGCTTGGTTGTGTGTGATAATGGTCGTAACTTGGTCGCGGCTTTGGAGCTCAGCAAGCTCACACACATCCCATGCCTAGCCCACGTCTTAAACTTATTGATTCAGCGGTTTCTCAAAACCTACCCCAATTTGCCTGAGCTACTGGTGAAGGTGTGCCGCGTGTGTGCACATTTCCGCAAGTCGTCGACAGCTTCAGCTGGTCTGTCAACGCTGCAGCAGCGCTTGAAATTGCCAGCTCACCGTCTGTTGTGCGATGTGAGTACGCGCGGGAACTCCAGCACAAAAAAGGGTATATGGTTAAATCTTCCTTTTCTCATCCTCCTCCTCCTCTTCCATCATATCAACATGCTTATTCTGCGCATATTATGCCCTCACATATATGCCCTTGCATATAATGTTTTACAGTGTCAGCTAAACTGCAGGCCCTCACATATAATTTTTTTCAGGGTCAGCTCACCTGCAGGCCCTCGCATATAATGTTTTACAGGGTCAGCTCACCTGCAGGCCCCTTTACATATAATGTTTTACAGGGTCAGCTCACCTGCAGGCCCTTGCATATAATGTTTTACAGGGTCAGCTCACCTGCAGGCCCTCGCAGATAATGTTTTACAGGGTCAGCTCACCTGCAGGCCCTCGCATATAATGTTTTACAGGGTCAGATCAACTGCAGGTCCTCGCATATAATGTTTTACAGGGTCAGCTCACCTGCAGGCCCTCTCATATAATGTTTTACAGGGTCAGTTCACCCGCAGGCCCTCACCTACAATCTTTTACAGGGTCAGCTCACCTTCTGATGACGACAGCAAAGTCTTGCCTGTTGGTACTCTGGAACACTTGGCTGACTTCATGTTAGGCTGCCTTTCCCACGACCCGCATGTTATACGCATTTTAGACAAGTTGTTCACCCTTCTCGACCCCGGCTACAAAGAGAACTTTTCATCTCTCATTCCACTGGTGGAGAGGACAAGCAAAACGGTGCTATACCAGAAGGTCCTTGTTGAAAAATGCTCCAAAGTTGATAGGGCAGACATCCAAATGGATCGTTGCCATCACGGGGACGTGCGATCGCCTAGAAGTTATCTAGAGTCAACAAAGCGGCATCAGGCCCTTACCTACAAGACCAGTCTCAGTAGCCAAGAGTCTGGTCAACACAATCCTCACCATGACGGCACACTCGGTGAATGTTGTGGAGGCTGGGTGCAAGTCGGCTGCTTTCACCAGACTTGCCCTCCAATAGATCCTCGTTAATGGAAAGTGTACTCATTCCAATAACAGGGCCTCTTGTTATTTATCATCACTACCTCCCCGAGTCGGGAGTGGGTAATTGCTGCTCGCCTGCTGCCTTTCTTGGACGCTTGTGGTTTAATAACTTGACCCACCCCCTCTGGGTGGTTCACAATTAGGAAAAAAAAGGGGCAAGGCAACAACAGCCAATCAGATTTAAGTCATTTACCTCCCTTGGATGTGGTAGCCGTTTCTCAGGCTCCCTCTCTGGCATCGAACCCTGATTCACCGTTACCCGTAATCACCATGGTAAGCGCAGAAAAGAACATTGAAAGTTGATAGGGCTGACATCTGAATTGATCGTCGCTGTCACGGGGACGTGCAATCGCCCAAAGGTTATCTAGAGTCACCAATGCGGCAGCAGGCCCTCGCCCCTAATGTTTTAGATTGTCAGATCAGCAGGCCCTTGCTCCAAATCTTTTTGAGGGTCACCAGCAGGCCATCAATCATAATTTTTGAAGGGTGTGTATGATGCCCTCCTTTATGTGTAACAAAGGGTGTTTTGGAGTGTCGGTTCCTTGTAATTTTTGGTAGCCCTTTCACTTAGTGCAGGCATGGCCAACCTGCGGCTCTCCAGCTGTTGCAAAACTACAACTCCCACCATGCCCGGCTGTTGGCTGATAGCTGTAGACTGTCCGGGCATGATGGGAGTTGTAGTTTTGCAACAGCTGGAGAGCCTCAGGTTGGCCATCCCTGACTTAGTGCATAGGCTTTATGAGTGTACGAGGCCCTCCATTATGTGATATACAGGTTGTATCGGAGTACCTCTTCCTTGTAATTTTTGGCAGCACTTGCACTTTATTTACAAGTAAATATACAGGAAAGAATGTTTCTTAACCATTTTTCCTCTAAATATTTTTTTTTTTTTCGGTTTTGTGCGTATTATTGTCAGTCTGTAAAAGTGGCATACTATTTGGACAACATGGTTCCCAGCAGCGACTTGTGAGTCCAAGATGCATCCAGACATCCTCCACATGCTGTTCCCGAACCATTTCGGTGGTGTTTCCATCAATTTCTGACTTTTTCTTATGAACCAGGCACCCTCCCCTCTTCAGAGCAGGGGGTGCCTGGTTTAATGCTCGGGTTCTCCCATTGACTTCCATATCTCAGACTTGATTAGCATATGAAACATGACAAAACACAGTGACAACACAACAGACAAACTATAAAGTGCTAGCGCTCCCCACTGTGATAAACAGTGCAAGTGCAAATAAAAGTGCTGGAAGAGTGCAATATTAGACTAAACAGCATTTACCTCCATTGTATTAACCATAATCAGGCGAAAGGAATTAAATGACATTGCACAGTAATAACATCATCGTGTAAGTATACCCGAGTGCTCCAATGCATCACGAACAACCAGCAGCAATTTATATAAAATTTATATAAAAGAGGAGCTGTCACCACTCCTGATATGTCTATTTTAATAGCTACATGCATTCTACATGCATTCCCGATGTAATAACAATTCTGGAGCATTTAGTCTTATGTCTGTATGTTGTGCCATACCTGTATTATTTCTACTAGAAGTTATAAATGAACTACTAACAGTCTGCAGTAAGGTTTCAAAGGGTTGGTAACAAGTTGGGGGGGGGGGTGTACCTGCACTGTCTGAAAATGGAAGCAATGACTGGATAGAGCGAGTCTGTGCAGGTACACTCCCCCAACTGGTTACCTCCCTTGTGTACCCTTACTGCAGACTGCTAGCAATTAATTCATAACTTCTAGATGAAATAATAAAGGAATGGCATAACATAGAGCCATAAGAATAGATGCTTCAGAATTGTTATTACATGGGGCAGTGGCGTAAATACCGTGGAAGCTTGGGAAGCGGCTGCTTCGGGGCCCAGGCTGACAAGGGGCCGGGCCCCGGCGCCCGGCAACATGTCTTGTCAGTCAACTAACTTTCTCCCGACCTCAACTTAACTTACAGCTGCCCTGCGGAACTGCGTTTAAGTTAGTTTTTCAGGTCAGACAGGCGGCAGGCCCCTTCACAGTGCGGCACCGGCGACATTGGGGGCCTGGCCTGTGTGACCTGAGTGTCCGTCCTCCTCCTTCAATTATTAAATCATTCAATGATAATCCCTCCCAGCCCCCGGGCCCCTCCCGCTCTGTTCTAGGCACACACAGTCACAACACACATAGACAGTCTGGCACGCCCACCGATACCTGACCAGAGTAGGCAGCAGGCGGGCTGAAGAAAAGCTGAGCGACAAGAGGAGCAGCAAGCAAGTTAGCAACCCACAAGAGCGGCACAGCAGCGCAGAACGCCAGCGCAAATCAGTGAGAGGAGAGGACTCACTGGGCTTTTCAGAAGTAGGTAGCAATAGTATGTGTGCCGGGTGCCCGCTTGCTGTCTGCCCCCCTTGCCCATGTGTGCCCTGTGCCCACTGCCCGTTGCCTTTGTGCCCCCCTGGGGCCCTTGCCAAAGTTGCCCTGCCTGGCCCCAGTGACTGTGGTAGGCTCCCTGGTTGGCTCTTCAGTAGATCAGTGGCTGAGGCTGACCATTCTGTGTGCCCTGGGCCCTGTGGGCTTCCTTTGTCTGTGCCCGCCCTGGCCTGTGCCAGCTGCCTGTGTGCCCCCCTTGCCCAAGTTGCCCTTGTCAGCGCAGCTGCGCAGCCATGCCTGGCCCCTGTGGCTGTGCCTTGCTGGTTGGCTCTTTCAGGAGAGAAGTGGCTGACTATTATGTGTAGCCATGTGGCCCCTGTCTGCGCCTTCCTGGCCCCTGTCTGTGCCCCCCCAGCCCTTGTCTGCGTCTCTGGCCCTTATCTGTGTCCCGTCCCTGGCCCTTATCTGTGCCCCCCCCGGCCCTTGTCTGCGTCCCTGGCCCTTATCTGTGCCCCGTCCCTGGCCCTTATCTGTGCCCCGTCCATGGCGATTGTCTGCGCACCCTCCCCCCCCAACCCCTGGCCCTTGTCTGCGCCCCCGACCCCTGTCTGCACCACCCTGCTTGCTGTTCTGCCATCTACTACTGCTTAGGGCTCATTCACACAAATGTATGCTGCCCGTTGCCGTATTGCGGACCGCATTTGCGGATCCACAATACACGGGCAACGAACTTCCATGTGTATTCCGCATCGTGGATGCGGACCCATTCACTTAAATGGGTCTTCAAATCTGGAGATGTCAAACGGAACACTACGGTAGCACTACAGAGTGCTTCCTGGGGTTCCGTTCCATGCCTTCCGCACCACAAAAAGTACTTGAATGGGTCCGCGATCCCCATGTGGCTGGGTCACGGTCGGTGCCTGTGAATTGCGGACCGCAATTTGCGGTCCACAGCACGGGCTTCAAACGGTTGTGTGAACAAGCCCTTATTTTGTTACTCTTATATACGCAGAGGGTGTGCGCTCATATGTGCCATAATAAGCACTAGTACATGGTGGAACAGCGGGCAGAAAGGGGAGGCTGCCATGTACTACAATACTACATGCTATAGACCTTATGACCCCCCTTCCCAATGTTTTATATAAAGATAAGTAAACAAAAAAAAAGTCTAAATTATTAAAATATAAAAAAAAAAAAATACACGGTTCTGGTGACCAACTACTACCTTCCCCCTCCCCCCCCCCCCCCCCCCCAACAACACAATACACACATGCACCAAACAAAAATAAAATTGAAAAAGGGCCCATGCACACACCCGTATGCCCTCCGAGGCATACAGTCCGTGAGCGGGCAATATGTCCCGGAGCGGCATTGATTGTGTGCACAGGAGCGCACAGCATCATAGATTACTAAAACGTATGATTATGGGACAGTAGCAGCCCAACGCGCAAACAACCTATGATGCTGTGCGCTCCTGTGCACACGATCAATGCTGCTCCGGGACATATGGCTCGCTCACGGACTGTATGTCTCGGAGGGCATACGGTTGTGTGCATGGGCCCTAAATATAGGAAAAGGATGGTGTGGCAGCCTGGACTGGTCTAGATCGTGACTAGCCAAAGGAGTAGGGTTTACACAGGAGGCAGTTGCGAAGCACGCTGGGGGGGGCATTCAAAAATTTGCTGTGGGGCCCAGTCACTTCTAGTTACGCCCCTGACATGGGGAATGCATGTAGATATTTAAACAGGCATGTCAGTAGCGGCGACAGGTCCTCTTTAAGTATATCTTCCTATACTCCTAATAGCACCAAATAAAGTGCTAGAAATAGAACATATTGCATAGTGTTATACTGTAGGGTAGCCGCTAAAAAGTACTTTATTGAAAATTAATTAAAAGTGTGATAGTTTGTGTTGATCTTAAATCAGGCTAAGCATTGATTACGTGGTAGCACCAGAACAAGCAAATATCACTGATGCCACCTATCACAATGCCACTAATCAACCCATGTATGTTGTACACAATTTGTACAAGGGTGGTAGAGTCCCACTATATTCAGAAGGGACTTCCAGACAAAAATAAAAATATATGAAGACTATGTTCAAGAGATACCAAGATACGGCAATAATGGGATCTCAAATATTAATACCATTTGCTGATTGAGACTCCCAATAGGAGTATTAGTGCTCATGCCTGACTGAAAAATATATCTTTCGGCTGTTTCTGGCACTACCCACACCCTCATGAACTGCTTCAAGTATACTGGCTACAAATGGTCCTGACTCCTAGTATAACATGCTTCCAAAGGTTTTCAAATAGCGCGACGCAAAGCTGTAACCTATTGAACACAAAACTGTAACCTATAGCCCTCGGCACCAGTGATGAGCAACAGGGGCAATATTAGAATTTGCGATATTTCACGAATATTTGGGCGAATATTCGCCATCAATTCGCAAATTCGTGAATTCGTGATCTCCAGTCATTATTTACTTGATTACGAAAATCGGCAATGTAATATATTCGTGATGAAAATTTGCGATTAGAATATTCGCGATCAACACTAAGGGGTAGGCAACTTTCCTATTGGTTGCTAGGGATGTTGCTAAGTGCCGATATTCGCAATAAATTAGCGATAAATTTGTGATTCGAATATTCGCGCTCAACACTACTCGGCACTAGAATAGCCATAACGCGAGCGCCTTCTCCCGCTGAATAAGAAGAACAGATCACGCCCCCCTGTGCTGGGCTGCCGGTCGCAGAATCCAGTCATAGCAGGAAAGTGTCAAAAGGAACTCCCCCTCCCTCTTGAATACATTGCACAGAGTGCAGTAGGTAAGTATGATACCAGTGATCAATCGGCGGTATACATATAAAACACGAAATTAAACCAAAACCATGGAAGAAGTTATAGTGGGGAGGTGATCATTAGTGATGAGCGGCAGAGGTCATATTCGAATTTGCGATATTTCGTGAATATTTTGTAGAATGTTTGTCGAATATTCTCAAATTCGAATATTCGTTATATTCAAAAAAAATTTTACTAAAAAAATCAGCAAGGTAATGATCGTGTAATATGCAAAAATGCAAATTTTCGTAATGCAAATTTTCGTAATGCAAATTTTTATCGCAAATTTTTCAATTGACGATTAAAAACATAATTCCTCCCTGCTTCTTGCTTGTGGGCCAATGAGTCATTGGCCCATAAGCAACTTAAGCAAGGAGGAATTATGACTTTAGATGGGAAAAATTATGAATATTCTAAAAAACAAATATATAGCACTATATCGAATATATTTGTTTTTTCGAATATTCGTAGTATTCTAAAACCAGAACATATAGCAATAAAGTGTATATTCGAAAAAAACTAATGTAGAGCAATTTAGCTAATATAGTGCTATAATCTTTTTTTTTTTATAGTTGTCATTTTTTTCCAATCTGAACTTCAGATGAGAAAAAAATTACAACTATTAGACAAAGAAGAGAGCACTATATTAGCTAAATTGCTCTTTTTTTAGAATATCCGCTATATTACTATATATTTTTGTTTTAGAATATTAAGAATATTCAAAAAACTAATATATTCGATATAGTGCTATATATTTGTTTTTGAGAATATTCTTAATTTTTCCCATCTAAAGTCATGATTCCTCCCTGCTTAAGTTGCTTGTGGGCCAATGACTCATTGGTTCACAAGCAAGAAGAAGGGAGGAATCATGTTTTTACTCTGCAATTGAAAATTCGCATTACGAAAATTCGCAATCAACACTACTCCTAAAGTCAAAGATACTGCAGCCTTCTCATTGGCCCACAAGCTAGAAGCAGGGAGGTATCATGTGTACTGATTTAAAAAAAATTGAATATTTGAAATTACGAATATATATCACTATATTCTAAATATTCGCAAATTCTCGAAGTGCCTATATTCACGATAAAAATGTGCAATTTGAATATTCGTGATCAACACCAGTGATCTTTGGAGAATAGTAACATTATCAGGAATAGATAAAGGGCTAATCGATAGTGATGAGCGGCAGGGGCGATATTCGAATTCGTGATATTTTGCGAATATTTGGGCGAATAGTCATCATAGAAACATAGAATGTGTCGGCAGATAAGAACCATTTGGCCCATCTAGTCTGCCCAATATTGTCACGGAACCATGAACCAGACGTACAACAAGAGATAAGTGAAAATAAGAAGGCTTTATTGAAAATAAAGCTGTAAAGCAAAAGTCCAAACGAATGGTGAAACCGAAGCAGAGTCTTTGAGAGGCCAGAGATCAGGAACCAGAAGGGTAGTCAGACGAAGCCAGGATCAGGAACCAGCAGGGTAGTCAGACGAAGCCAGGATCAGGAACCAGCAGGGTAGTCAGACGAAGCCAGGATCAGGAACCAGAAGCAGCAGCAGTCTTAGAAGCATGTGAACACAGGAGGACCAAGCAAGGAACTGAAGCCACAGACCTCCTATATATATGAGCTAGGCATCCAGCTCCTCCCAGTGGGAAGGAGGAGCCGCAGGGTGGAAGGCTACAAGAAACCCAGAAACCAAGATGGCCGCCAGCACATGTCAAACGAAGGAGAACAGCAATAAGGTAAGACCATGACAAATATACTGAATACTATGAATAGCCCCTGGCCCTATCTTATATGAAGGATGGCCTTATGCCTATCCCATGCATGCTTAAACTCCTTCACTGTATTTGCAGCTTCCACTTCTGCAGGAAGGCTATTCCATGCATCCACTACTCTCTCAGTAAAGTAATACTTCCTGATATTACTTTTAAACCTTTGCCCCTCTAATTTAAAACTATGTCCTCTTGTAGCAGTTTTTCTTCTTTTAAATATTCTCTCCTCTTTTACCTTGTTGATTCCCTTTATGTATTTAAAAGTTTCTATCATATCCCCTCTGTCTCGTCTTTCTTCCAAGCTATACATGTTAAGGTCCTTTAATCTTTCCTGGTAAGTTTTATCCTGCAATCCATGTATCAGTTTAGTAGCTCTTCTCTGAACTCTCTCCAAAGTATCAATATCCTTCTGGAGATATGGTCTACAGTACTGATATGGTCTCCAGTACATAAATTAGTCAATTCGAGAATTCGCCATCATTTTCTTGATTGCGGCAATGTAATACGCACGTATTGCTCGCGCAATACAGGCGTGGGTCACTTTTGCTACATTTTTCAAGCTGCTAGAAGTTTCCTGAGACTGGAGAAAATGGTTGGCACAGTAGAACATTACAATAGCTTTATAGAGTGCTCCAATATATTCGCGATTGCGCAAGTCGGCAATTAATGATGCGCATATTTTTGCGCAATACATGCAACTTCACATTTTAGCAGGTCTGACTACATATTACTGATTGGTGCACTAGGTATTGTTGTGAACTTGTGACATCACAGCACTATGTATGTAGCATGTATGTATGGACAGCAGAGAAACAGTAATTCCTATAACACTACCTAACACCCTGCACTGGAATCTATTAGCTACACTATATCACTATCTAACCTACACTGACTATCTCCCACTAACTATCTGTGTTATATATATAAGCTAACGATCTAATGTCCAGAGCAAAGCACAGAGCACAGCAATGACACTGCTCTCTCTCTCAGAACTCTCTCAGGTTCTTATATAGTAAGGGGTAGGCAACTTTCCTATTGGTTGCTAGGGATGTTGCTAAGCTCAGACAAAGACATTGCAGCCTTCTCATTGGCCCACAAGAAAGAAAAGAGGTTAATGATGAAAAAAAAATAAATCTAGAATATTCGCGAATACGAATATATAGCACTATATTTTAAAACTTCGCAAATTCTCGAAGTGGCGATATTCGTGATTAAAATTTGCAATTCGAATATTCGCGCCCAACACTACTAATCGAAGCCCAAGAGTAAAAATCCATATGTTGAAAAAACTGCCATTGGCAAGGTATAAAACAGATCAATATTCAATTGCAGATGTAAAGTGACAAACATTTGAACTGGGAGAGGGTGTGTAGGACCCATATAAACCACTGAGATAGCCTCCTGAATGATCGAAGCTAATGTAACCACATCGCATAGCTGTGAACCTAATGTCGACATTCCTCAAGATAACGACCACAATATTACCTATTTCTCATCATCTTGTTCAGAAGAAATGGAACCATAATTGAGGAAAGAAATCAATTTATAATGTTCCTCAATGAAATATATGCGGAGGACGTGTAACAGCCAAAAGTTAGTATAATTGTAACCTCCATTGGTAGCCGCAATGAAAGCAGATATTAGGAATAACCGATGCGTAAATAGTGTTAAACAAAAAGGGGGAGCCAGGGGCATAGCTGAAGGCTCATGGGCCCTGGTGCAAGGCTTCAGCTTGGGCCACCCTTCACTCAGTGCTTTGTGGCCAGGGAAGCACATATAGCCTTCGTGCTGCCTGAAATAAAAATGGAAACGTCACCCCGCCCTTCCAAATTCTTGACCTAACCCCTTCCCTCCAGCCAGAGGTGTGACTTGAAAGCACTTTCTATAGCACCGGCGTCTTCTTTTGTAGCACAAGGCTCTTTAGGCCCCTTCAGTCTCCTGGGCCTGGTAGCGACTACTACCTCTGTACCCCCTATAGCTACGCCCCTAGGGGGAGCTACCAGGATATACATCTTGTAACTCATAAAGTGAACCCTGTATACAAGACCATGTTTTTGTTTTGTATAAACCCATTTAGACTCCCTCTGGGCCAGTGCTGTTGCACTGATTGTATATGCACAGGTCCTGTGCCCGTCGGATCACCTTGACGTACGTGTACGGCGATTTGCACAAAGTCCTTCCTAGGAGTGGCACGTATGTATGACAGATGTCGAGAAGGGGTTAAGTAAATTTAATCCGATCTTGTATGATTTTTTTGTAGCATTCATGTATGTGACTCAGAAGAAAATAACTGTGCAACAGAGATTGAGTCCGTTAAAACAGCATTGTCAGTATTGCTCTCCCTGGATTGTAACTTGTCAAACTGAAATATTTTCGTGGTTCAGAAATGAATATTAGACACATTAATAATGAAAATCTAATTTTGGTGTTTAACTGTTATGTTTTCCTTTGTAGGCATTCAGTGTCCCCTGAATTCTGAAAAGAACAATGTTGGTCCAGATTCCAGCTTTAAAAAAAATTGCCTAGGGTGATGAATCATGGCTGATGGATTTGTTCTTTTGCATCTATGCAGCTGTTGATATTTAATGGCTTGCACAGAAAAGCTGGGACTGTATTTGTCTGTACTCTTTATTTGCTTGTAGTGAACAATAAAGGTCTCCCCTTCAGAAGCACAGATTATAAAATTTTATTGACTGCAGAATTCACAAGGGATAGCGATGAGTAAATTTCTTGAAATTCATTTGGGGTCCAATTCTAACTGATCGGTCAGAATTTGATTTACGTCTGAATTGATTCTACTAAATTCAAAAGTCATTCAATTGGCCTGAAAATTGGTATGTGATAATCTGAGTTCTCCTAGGACTTACATTTTTTTTCTCTTTAATTTTTCTCTATTTTTTATAAAAAAAATTATAAATCTTTATCAAAAAATGAGTATACCCTTCACACTTTTGCAAATATTTTATTCTTGTATAACAGTGTACATTTGGTGTGCCTTCAAAATAATTTAACACACAGCCATTAATGTCTAAACCGATGGCAACAAAAGTGAGTACACCCCTAAGTGAAAATGGCCAAATTGTGCCTAATTACCAATTTTCCCTCACCGGTGTCATGTAACTCGTTAGTGTTACAAGATCTCAGGTGTAAATGGGGAGTAGGTGTGTTACATTTGGTGTTATCGCTCTTACACTCTCTCCTACTGGTCACTGGAAGTTAAACATGGCACCTCATGGCAAAGAACATTCTGACGATCTAATAAAAAAGAATTGTTGCTCTACAAAAAGATGGCCTAAGCTATAAGAAGATTTCCAACACCCTGAAACTGAGCTGTAGCACTGTGGCCAAGACTGTACAGCGGTTTAACCAGACAGGTTCTACTCAGAACAGGCCTCGCCATGGTCAACCAAAGAAGTTGAGTGCTCATGCTCAGCATCATATACAGAGGTTGTCTTTTCAAAATAGACATATGAGTGCTGCCAGCATTTCTGCAGAGGCTAAAGGGGTGTGGGCTTAGCCTGTCAGTGCTCAGACCATATGCCACACACTGTATCATATTGGTCTGCATGGCTGTCATCCCAGAAGGAGGTCTCTTCTAAAGATGACACACAAGAAAGCCTACAAACAGTTTGGTGAAGACAAATAGACTAAGAACATTGATTACAGGAACCATGTCCTGTGGTCTGATGAGACCAAAATAAACGTATTTGGTTCAGATGGTGTCAAACATGTGTGGCGGCAACCAGGTGAGGAGACAATTGTGTCTTGCCTACAGTCAAGCATGGTGGTGGGAGTGTGGTGGTTTGGGGCTGCAAGGGTGCTGCTGGCTGTGGGAAGCTACAGTTCATTGACGGAAACATGAATGCCAACATGTACTGTGATATACTGAAGCAGGGCATGATCCCCTCCTTTTGGAAACTGGGCCGCATGGCAGTATTCCAGCATGATAATGACCCCAAACACACCTCCAAGACGACCACTGCCTTGCTAAAGAAACTGAAGGTAAAGATGCTGGACTGGCCAAGCATGTCTCCAGACCTAAACCCTATTGAGCATCTGTAAGACATCCTTAAATGGAAGGTGGAGGAGAGCAAGGTCTCCAACATCCACCAACACCTTGATGACATCATGGAGGAGTAGAAGAGAATTCCAGTGGCAATCTGTGAAGCTCTAGTGAACTTCAGGCCCATTGTGTTGGATTGTCAATGCAACCCTCTTCTCCCACTCTTCACACACTGATAGCAACACCGCAGGAGAAATGCTAGCACAGGCTTCCAGTATCCGTAGTTTCAGGTGCTGCACATCTCGTATCTTCACAGCATAGACAATTGCCTTCAGATGACCCCAAAGATAAAAGTCTAAGGGGGTCACTGGATATGCGAAATTGCTGAAATTGCTACATGATGATGTGTTTCCCTCTTTATGCACTGAAGCTGGCACGTTCCCTGAGTTTTTCCAGCAAGATGGTGCACCACCACATTATGGGTGTCAGGTCCAAGCATTCCTAGATGAACAGTTTCCTGGAAAGTGGATTGGTCGAATGGCCCCCAAGGTCTCCCGATCTGACCCCCTTAGACTTTTAGCTTTGGGGTCATCTGAAGGCAATTGTCTATGCTGTGAAGATACGAGATGTGCAGCACCTGAAACTACGGATACTAGAAGCCTGTGCTAGCATTTCTCCTGCGGTGTTGCTATCAGTGTGTGAAGAGTGGGAGAAGAGGGTTGCATTGAAAATCCAACACAATGGGCAGCACATTGAACACATTTTATAAGTGGTCAGAAACTTGTAAATAACTCATGAAAGAATAAAGTTACGTTAAAACTAAGCACACCATTGTTTTTCTTGTGAAATTCCCAATAAGTTTGATGTGTCACATGACCCTCTTCCTATTGAAAAAACAAAAGTTGGATTCAAAATGGCCGACTTCAAAATGGCCGCCATGGTCACCACCCATCTTGAAAAGTTTCCCCCCTCACAAATACTAATGTGCCACAAACAGGAAGTTAATATCACCAACCATTCCCATTTTATTAAGGTGTATCCATATAAATGGCCCACCCTGTACTTTACATTGTATCAAAGTGTCATATCTTCAGTGTTGTCCCATGAAAAGATAGAATAAAATATTTACATAAATATGAGGGGTTTACTCACTTTTGTGAGATACTGTAGCTATGGGTAAATACATGGTTGACAATGTTAAGAAACAGTCTGTTTAAAAACACACTGTGCTATCACATGTATTATACTTTTTAAAATAACATAAAGAAAAGTTCCAAAAATGGTCCCTTATTAAGGGCAGATGTCTTCTGGTGTTTAAACACATACAGTAGTATTTGAAACAGTGGCTTTTACTCAACAAGTGGTTCAAAACACAGTAGTATAAGAAGGAACAGTGGCTTGTTCAGAACGAGCATCCAAAAATTAGGGGTAGATATGCAGTATCTTCAAATGTTTTGTCAATTAAATGTTATATTAATATATTATGTTATCCATTGTAATGCCTTGTATACTCCCAGAATAGCTCTGTATAGTAATGACAAAGTTAACTGACTCTGACACAGCCCTTTGCAAGAGGTTACTAGGTGGTGGCTGGTTTGACTGCTAGTTCTAGAGTGTTCTAGAGAATACTGAGGAGAGAGTTGAGAGAGAAAAAATCTGTGCCTTATGCTCCTTCTTCTTAGGCGTCAAGTTCCACAGACTAACAGATCTCTATGTGATATACAGCAAAAAAGATAAAAGAGAGCAAGATAAAGGACAGAATTGAAGAACTTGGAATCTGCATGGCCAGGCATTGGAGTCAGTAAGGTAACTGCCATTGAGGGAAATACAGACCTTACAGCTACAGAGGGATTACACTTAAGACACTCTACATACTTAACAAACGACCAGTCCTGTTGTCTCATTCAACCTGTATTCCATATATATTACAGGCAGAATTTCAAAAGTACAATCACCTGGTGTAGATTCTACTGAGAAAGAGACTTTAGCAAGATAGAGAGGAAAGAGGGCCATAACTTCCATCCTTGACTAAATCCATACATTGCTAACTGGGAGAGAATTGCACCGTGTACAATTAGAACTGTGTTTTGCTATAGTTGGATGTACTACAACTCCCATTTTGCACTACACTAAAGAGAGACATTTATTCTTCTACCACTGGCTTGGTTAATGGCTCTTGCTCCATACACTGGCCATTACACATTGCACTCAACACGCCCTGCCTTGTCTCCCAGCTACCATCAGGAAGTTTACTCAGAACCAGGGTTTGTCCCATGTGAAGAAAGGGTGCCCCCTCCTTGCACTGCATGAACCTAGGGCACAACAGTGAGAGGATAATGAGAGACTGTGTTATTATGGTAGCCACTACTACTCCCATCCTCTCTGGCTCCTCAAGGGCTTGCTGCAGATGCATTCCCATATCTATACATAAACACGGTAGTATCAAAAGAAGCAGCGGCTTCTTCTGAACAACCGTCCAAAAATTCTCCCTTTTTTGGTAGCTGCAGCAGTATTGTGTGAATGTGGAACCTAATGGACAAAACAGAAGTGCGGCTGTATAGGGGTAACAGAAGCGACAGAAGTAGCAGCACAGTAGGGAACCTGACAGGCAAAGCAAGAGATGTGTGGCTATGTATGGATTAGTAGTAGTAGTGGCAGTAGGGGTGTAGCAGCTGCAGCAGCAGTAGCAATACAGCACAACAATAGACAGGCAAACAGCAACAGTGACATGATTGGGCCAGTGATAAGTTGCCACTGTCAACAATGACAGATCTATTCAATAGCCTTAGCCAGAAGTGTTTGACAAATGTGATGTTTTCACATAGCTGCAGAAACTATATTGGTGTAGTCCTCATGGTGGCTAATCCCTGCTCCAAAACTCTCCCAGGCGGCGTGGGAGAATGGAGTTACCCTTCTTACTCTCGGGACACACTGTAGACCCTTGGGGTCTCTTGTCTGGTGGTGGCTGGGGTGCCCTTTGTGTAAAGTGAACAGTGAGATGCAAGGCAGGAGAACAGGAGGCAGATAATAATCAGATCGGGCATAGAGATCAATACCCAGGTCGCCTTGATTATAATAAAATATTTCTTTACTGAAAATACTATGGGAGTATCAGTACAAATATATGCAGTAGGCACTGCCTTCAAGTATTTCACAGAGTCGGCTTTTCTCAAAAGGCTGCATATAGATGCAAATAAGGGTGATCCACCCTGAGTCTCTTTCCTTATAGACACTAGCAGTCTTCACAAAATGACCAATGACATGCAATTTCTCAATATTTCTCTGCAGTTCTCAACTGTGGGATGGAGTCCTAGATCAGATGACCAGTCCATCTCAGAAATGAAGTGGCACCAGAACCTATTAACCCAAACCACGGGCAGTAAAGTCTAAAGCCATAGGAGTGTGTTATCATTACTGACTCAGTCCAAGCACTGCCCTCATGGTCTTCAACAATCTGCAATAATTATGTGCTTTTTTCTCTTAGAACTTAATCTTTAGCAAATTTGTTTTTCTTCTCGCAGCTTTTACTAACAGGAATGGTGTTTTCCTGGAGCATGATTCTGCCTTGGCCTACTGGGCAGCAGCACACACTACACACCTCCTCTCTCTTGCCAGGGGCGTACATAGAAATCATTGGGCCCCATAGCAAGAATCTGAATTGGGCCCCCTAATTCCACCCGCTACCCATCCCACCACCTGCTCTTGCGTGTTTTCCATTTTTTTTTTTCTGTTGTTCATTTTTTTTTCTTCTTTCGTTAAGGCGGATTACTGTACAGGTTCTTTTTTTTTATATTTTAACAGTGCAGACATTTTCGGGTGCGGCAATACCTAATATGATTTTTTTATTGTTTATATATTATTATATGTAAAATTGGGGTGATTTACAGGTTTAATATATCAGTGTTTTTTATTTTATATATTTTTCACTTTTTTTTACTATTAATCTATAAAAAAAATTGCTATTAATTGTGGGACCTGAGGGGTTAAATTACAGGGGGCGGTGCACTGTCCTGAGTCCTCTATATAATAATAAGCCTTATAGAATAGTGTTCCCCAACCATGCTTTCTGCTGCCCTTATCCCCCCACTAACCATCCCCCCCATGACACAGTACTCTAAATTAGCAATTTAACAGCAGAGTTCATTAGGGAGGGGGGTACTCCTCCTGAGTCCTCTATATAATAATAACCCTTATAGAACAGTTCCCCCCCAACCCTGCAGGAACTCTGCTTGCTGCTCCTGCCCTTTTCCCACCAATAGCCATCCCTCACCACCCCCCATGAACTTTTTTAAACGTAGAGTCTGTCACTCACTGCTGTGAGTGTACAACTTACTTTGTCCTTGGTGGCAGACTGGCAGCGGCACACAACAGGCCAGGGGCAAGCCGACGATGCTGGGGGCTGGTTGGTGTTGGGTCTCAGTGGAACTGGTGGCAGTATGAGGCAGGTGGTGAGCGCGGTAAGCACAAGACTGCCACCCTGCCCAACCACCCGCCTGCACAGTTCTTCTCTGATCTGTCTGCTGAGCCTGTGACTCGCACACTGGCCAATCAGCAGTAGGAGCTTTGTACCACTAAATGCTGATTGGCCAGTTCAGTGCGAGCGCCCAGCAAACCGAGGAGAAAGAGCGTTGCAGTATGTCACTGAGTCGGGGTGGGGAGCCTGAGCAGAGGGGAAGCGGGGCCCGCCCAAGCTCCAGATAGGGACTTGGGAGTCGGGACAGAAGACTGTAGCATTGATAAATACATAACTACAAACATAGGGGCGGGGCCTTCCATGCACTTCTGGCCCCCCCTTGCCACGGGCCTCATAGCAGCTGCGTGCGCTGCCTATATTGGCGGTACGCCACTGTCTCTTGCTTAAACGGCCCATAACCCGACAACTAATACTATGAAAATGCCAGTGAACGTTTTCCTACCTATTAGAGAAGAGTGAATCGAAGTTGACGAAGTGGAATTCGATCCGAATTTCAGGAAAAATTCTATTTGCACCGAATCCAAATTTCCTCATGCTTCATGGTAACGTTTCGCATTTTTTCCTAAAATGGCTGCTGAGGGAACTCTGGGAACGCAGGATCACCCATAATGCCATGCATGCAGACAATCAGCATCCAGCCAGCCCTGTGGTGTCACTGCCCTATAAATAGCCTCAGCCAATTTGGATTCTGCCATTTTCCAGTGTACTTAGTGCAGGGAGAGAAGTCAGCAGGCGCTAGGGACAGTGCCAGGAAAGACTTCATTGTGCCAAAAAAATGATTTACAAGTTCAGGGAAAGATCATTCAAGGTGTAGGGAACGGAAAGGGAGAAATCATTCCACAGCATTTATGTAGAACAGGGTTCAGTAGGGGAGGTTACAGCCTGGGTAATAGGAACAATCCTATTACACCTTGCTGCACTGACTGGGGATCCAAATTGCCATTATATAGCTTTGGAATTCCAGCAAACCGTTCTTGTTATTGGGTGCAAGTGCTGTTTGATACAGCCATTACCAGAGTTTATTACAAGAGAATATTTCTACGTCTTATTTGCCCCTGCGCAGTGCAAATGTTCTAAAGCATTTTTTGGCTTGTATTAGTGGGAAAAAAAGGGCTTATTAGCAATTGTGTGGTGAAGTGGGAAAACGACAGCCCTTTTTGCCGTGTATTAGTGGCACAAAAAAAATATGTATTTGCCGTTCAGCGGTGCCGTTATATGTTCTAAAGTCCTTTTTGTCATGTATTAGGGGCAAAAGAAAAATAAATTTGCCGTTCAGCGGTGCACTTATATGTTCCAAAGCCTTTTGTGGAGTGTATAAGAGGAAAAAAGAAAAATATATTTGCCATTCAGTGGTGCAGTTATATATTCCTAACGCATTTTGTGTCATGTATAAGTGGAAACAAATAAGGGCCTATTTGCTGTTCAGCTGTGCAGTTATGTGTTCTAAAGCCCTTTTTGCCGTGTATTAGTGGCAAAAGAAAAATATATTTGCCATTCAGCGGTGCAGTTATGTGTTCTAAAGCCTTTTGTGGAGTGTATAAGTGGAAAAAGGAAAAAGATATTTGCCGTTCAGCAGTGAAGTTATACATTCTAAAGCCTTTTGTGTCATCTATTAGTGGGAAAAAAAGGCCTATTTGCCGTTCAGCAGTGCAGTTAAATGTTCTAAAGCCCTTTTTGTTGTGTATTAGTGCAAAAGAAAAATATACACTCACCTAAAGAATTATTAGGAACACCTGTTCTATTTCTTATTAATGCAATTATCTAGTCAACCAATCACATGGCAGTTGCTTCAATGCATTTAGGGGTGTGGTCCTGGTCAAGACAATCTCCTGAACTCCAAACTGAATGTCAGAATGGGAAAGAAAGGTGATTTAAGCAATTTTGAGCGTGGCATGGTTGTTGGTGCCAGACGGGCCGGTCTGAGTATTTCCCAATCTGCTCAGTTACTGGGATTTTCACGCACAACCATTTCTAGGGTTTACAAAGAATGGTGTGAAAAGAATCAATGCCACGTAGAATTAAGGCATGAAACGGCTTTCCCCAGGTTCCTGCCCGCTAGAGTAAGGTGTCCAACACACAGTTTCCTTCTCTTGGTATAACCAGGTAACCTAAATACTGCACAAAGCAAAACATCACTGACTGACTTTGAAATGTTCTGGATCCTTTAAACACCAAAGAAAGCATGGGGGTGTCTTTACTCTGTAGTCCCACCATTGTGTAATGGAATGCCCGCAAATGAAAGGGTGGCTTTATCCTGTATTCCCTTTCCTGCACCAAAGGCTGAGAAATTTGGCTGAAAGCACGATCACTATGGTGACTAAGGGGTAGCTAAATTATGTGGCTCTAAGGTTTGAGGGCCCGTACCTTAGGCAAAAGGCTCAGAAGGGGAGGTATTTATCGTCTCCGTATATGTCACAGGAGGAAGGTATTACAATCCCATGAAACTCCTGGAAATAAGACACCTCAGGATGGGAACAATCCTGAACATGAAACAAACGGGAAGGAGCAGACTATGGGCCAGATATATCATTAGGCTAAGTCACTTTTGTGGAGTCAAAAAGTCGCAAAAAAATGCGCAAATCAAAATTTTGCGACTTTTTTGCGACTTTTTGAAGGCAAGCGCTAAGCACTCCAGTTTTGAGAAAATGGGCGTTTTGGCTTATGCAAATGATTGGCAAGACAAAACGCAGGTGTGAAAGTAGCCTTAAACGTTGCATAAAATATAAACTGGTACAATTAGTGCAAAAATATTACAGTAGGAAAATCACAAAGAGCTCAGGTATCATTTGAGTCTTTTCTTTGGGAGCAAGCTTTTATGTTGCGGTAAATATTTTTAGCAAAATAGTGCAATTTATTAATGCAAGAGTAGGCTCAACAATAACTTGAGTCCTTTTTTTTCTTGAAGTGCTTGAAGTAGTAGAATCCTCTGGAAACTTTAAAAGTCAATTATAATCCAAGGAGGTATAAAATGTTATAAAAGCACAAGGCTATCAAGTAACCTGAGGAAGGGGATAAAACGATGAACTTGGACATGAGGGGTTAAATGATGATGGAGGGAGTCCTTACTATGCATGACCATCAAGGTGAGGACAAACTAGGGCAACCTGGAATAAAAACGTTAAAACACACAATGCCAACGGGTCCTCACCTGTCAGGAATAGTCCACGACGTGGCTCCCAACTGTCATTACTTTGTTACAGAGGACACATTTGGAGGAGGGCATCCATGTCCTCCTCGCTGCTAGAGCTACTGAAGCGCATCAGGGGGCGCAGCCTTAGGGGGAGGCGACCATGATGGGGGGCTGGTTTGAGGGAGCCCCTGGGTAGCTGATTGGCGAGTTCAAGTGATGGGGCGGCGCGGAGCAAGGGGTTAAAAGGGTGAGGGTCCGGGAAGAAGGAGGCCATTTTATGGAAAATCAGAGCTGCACACACCTGTTATCGCTTGCGCACTCTGATACTCACGATGGATGTGGATTCCCTCTTGGCGGATCTCAGGTCGGGGCAGCTGAGGCACCCGCTCCGCCTCAGCCATCGGCACTCCGGCCGCGGCGGTCCCGTCCGCCGGCGCGCCTCAGCCCAGACATGGCCTCCCCTCGGGCTCAGCGCCGCAGGCGGAGCCCTACTTTCCAGGACCCTTCACGCCTGCAGGCGCCGGGTGCCGCTTCTTCCCGGGCGCCCAGGCGTGGAAGGAATCCGGGCAGTAGGCGGAGCCCTCGTGCAGGCCTCAGCAGGCCTCTTCAGCAGCACAGCAGCGCCACCTTGTGGTCGGGACCAGGAACGGCGGGCACTCTCCAGGATCCTGATGTGGATGAGGCCCCTCAGCTAGAGCAGTGTTCCAGAGGGCACGGGGCTGCTGCGGACCTTGGCAGCAGGCCCTCGTCGGCCAGGCAAGTCGTGGAAGAAGGTGTCGCCGCGCAAGTCGTATCCAGGGAGGATCCGGAAGATTACGTCCCTGGCCCCAGCCCAGCCAGGGGACATCCGTGGGAGCTCGCTGTGCCAGGACCGTCTCAGAGGACCGAGCGTCAGGACCCTCGGCTGATGGGGTCACAGCACCCAGGCAGCCAGGTGAGGCACCATGGGGACCTTTATGTCAGTTAGTGTCTGGGGGGGCTGGGGGGTCTCAGTCAGATTTGAGTAAGGGACTGGGCCAGCTCTTGGGGGGTTTGGTGGGGTTGTTAGCGAATTTGTGGGCGGCAGGGAATCCCGCGTTACCGTTGGGGGGCCTGGGGGGTGGCATCGGCGGGTCGGTAGCGTCAGGGCCATTGCCGGCGTGGGGCGTGGGGGCGGCCGCGGGGGGGCCGCCAGGTTCGGGTACACCCACGGTGGTTTCATGTGGTACTTCGGCGTCCGTTCAGACGCAGGTAGGCGGGTCTGATCAGGAGGATGTGATGCGGTTAGACGATAGGGCGAAGGGTGAAGTTTATGTTTGTTTCGAGGGCCCGTTGGGGGCACATTTGAAGCAGGAGGTTAGGGAGCGCATTTGGAAAGGGGAGTATGTGGATATATTTTCCTTACTCCCTTTGGACAGGTTCAATTTGGATAGGGTGCGAAAGGCTGAGGGTAAGAGGGAGGACGAGGAGAAGCGTAGGCACCGACTGATACCGCAGACGTTCCCTAACTGGTTGCAGGCGTTCGCGATATTGGCCAGTGTGATAGGGGAGAAGGCGCCGGAGTGCTGCTCCACGCTTTTTTGTTACCTGGATGCTATTGGGGAAGCTTACCGTGTGTACGGGGGTATGGCCTGGCTGCGTTACGATGAGCAGTTTAGGCAGCGGAAGGCGGTACGCCCTAGCATTAAATGGGACCACAAGGATATCGCTTTGTGGCTAAAAGTGACGGCGCCGGTTCGGTCAGGCCAGCCCTTTCGGAGCGAATCAGGGGTGGGGGGACAATCCGGATTTGCGGCAGCATCTGCTAAGGGGTTGTGTTTTTTATTTAATGAAGGGGGGTGTAAATTTGGAGCCAAGTGCAAATTCAAGCACGAATGTTCCACCTGTGGCGGGTCTCACGGAGCCGCGCGCTGCTTTAGAGGGGCAAAACAGAAGGGGGGCGAGAGTTCTGGAAAAGGGGGAGACACCGGTGCGTCTGGAAGAGATGGACCGGTTTCTCGCTAGCTATCCGGATAAGGGGGCTGCGCAATTGTTGCGGGAAGGTTTTTCGGGGGGGGGGTTAAAATTCAGTTTGTTCCATCGGGGCCTGTGTTGCTTAAGAAGAACTTGCAGTCGGCAAGGAAGCACCCTGATGTGGTGACCAAAAAGTTAGAGAAGGAAGTTAAACTGGGAAGGATGGCTGGCCCGTTTTTGGAACCACCTTTGCAGAACTTGTGTGTGTCGCCTCTGGGGGTGGTCCCAAAGAAGGAGGCGAATACGTTTCGCCTGATTCAACATCTATCCTTTCCTAAGGGATCATCGGTCAACAATGGTATTGACCCGACGCTGTGCTCGGTAGTCTATACCTCGTTTGATGCGGCAGTGAAGTGGGTTAGGAAGTTTGGGAGGGGTGCATTGATGGCGAAAACGGATATTGAGTCAGCATTTAGATTGTTGCTGGTGCACCCGGAGAGCCTGCATTTGTTGGGATGTTTTTGGGAGGGTAAGTTTTTTGTTGATCGTTGTTTGCCAATGGGGTGTTCGTTGTCCTGCGCGTATTTTGAGAAGTTCAGCTCTTTTCTAGAATGGGCGGTAGTGGATTCCCCTGGATGTGAATCACTTATTCACTATCTGGACGATTTCTTATGTATTGCCCCCCCGGGATCCAGGGTGTGCTCTTTACTGTTGCACACGATGGAGGCGTTGTTTGATTCCTTCGGGGTTCCCTTGGCGGCAGGGAAAACGGTTGGGCCAACCACGGAATTGAGCTTCCTAGGCATAGTGATTGACTCAGTGAAGATGGAATGTAGGCTGCCCTTGGACAAGGTTGAGGATCTAAAAATGGAGGTCGACAGGGCGAGGCGACTTCAGAAAATTCAATTGCGGAGCCTACAGTCACTCCTGGGGAAGCTGAATTTCGCCTGTAGGATTATCCCCATGGGAAGAGTATTTAGTAGGCGTTTGGCGGCGGCAACGGCGGGAGTGGTGGCGCCGCACCATTTTATTAGACTGGGAAAAGAGCTTAGAGCAGATTTGCAAGTTTGGGCATCGTTTCTGGAGCGTTATAATGGCAGGGGTCTGTTTATGGGTGAAGCGGTAGACTCCTTTGATTTTGACCTTTTCTCTGACGGTGCGGGGGGAGGCGGTTTCGGGGTCTATTGTGGGGGGCAGTGGTGTGCGGGGGGTTGGCTGGATACCTGGGTGGAGAGAGGCTGGGTCAAGAATTTAGCGTTGCTGGAGCTGTTCCCCATTGTAGTGGCAGTAATGTTGTGGGGGGAGGAGTATAGGAATAAGAAGGTTCGTTTCCACTGTGACAACTTGGGGGTGGTGCAAGCGATTAACGGGTTGTCGGCTTCTTCACCGTTAGTGGTGCGTCTATTGCAGAGGCTAGTGTTGGAGTGTTTGTCACTCAATGCTTGGGTGGTGGCAGTGCACGTACCAGGGGTTGATAACTGTATTGCTGATGCTCTCTCTCGTTCACAGTGGGAGCGTTTCCGCCAGCTAGCCCCGGGGGCAGAGGAACGCGGGCTGGACTGCCCGAGTTGTCTGTGGGAACTCCTGGAGACACCGTAGCAGGTCTCATACGGGCTTCACTCGCACCCGGTACGTGGGAGACATACGATAGGGCATGGCGTTGCTGGGAGGACTGGAAGGCCAGGTTGGCCGTTGTGACAGATGACTGCGAGATTCCCTTGCTATTGTTCATTGGGCATTGTAGAGAGGAGGGGTGGTCTATCTCTAGGATGAATAGTTGTGTTTCGGGTTTGGCTTTCGGTTTTCGTCTTAGGACCCTGCCGGACGTCACCAAGTCTTTTATGGTGGTGAGGGCTTTAAAGGGTTGGCGGCGTTCTCAGTCGGGGCAGGATGACCGTAGGCCGGTGTCTTTTGCTTTGCTGCTGAGGTTGGGGGAACAACTGGTCGACGTCTGTGCCTCGTCGTGGGAGTTGCGTTTGTTTCGGTTGGCTTTTTCGCTAGCGTTTTTCGGGGCATTGCGTTTGGGCGAGTTGGTTTCTCCGTCGGTTAACAGACAGGGTGGCTTGTTCAGGGATGACGTGGACCTTTTTCAGGACAGGGTGGAATTTCGTATTAGATGATCAAAGACTGATGGGGAGGGGAGAGGTCGGAAGGTTGTTCTGTTCGCGGTCTTGGGTTGTGCAATGTGTCCGGTGGTCTGTCTGAGGGACTACGGGGTTGCGGTGACGGGGACGAATTCCCCTCTTTTAGTGCATGCGGACGGGTCTTTCCTTTCCTGTTTCCAATTCACAGCGGTCTTTAGGCGGTGTCTAGGGCAGTTGGGCATAGCGCTTGAGGGTTTTTCTAGCCACTCTTTTAGAATAGGGGCAGCGACAGAGGCGGCCAGACGGGTGCTGGGGCAGGACGTGATAATGCGGATAGGGAGGTGGGAATCGATTTGTTTTAGATCATATATACGCCTAGATCGTTTGTGATATTGCATTGTATTTTGTCTCATCCCGTACGGTATGCTTTTGATCTTATTATTTCATTTCAGATTCGGACCCAGCGCTAATATGGATAATGGGTCACTAGTATGTTTTCTGGGGAGCCATCCGGGCAGCAGTTCGGCCGGATGGACAACAGTTGGGGATTGACCGGTCGGTAGCGGTGGTAAGATGGTTGGGGCGTAGGGGAATGGTGTGGGGGGGCGTGTTACCTGAGGTCCAGAAGTTTGCTAGGTTGAATAGGGCGCCGAATGTATTGGTGTTGCACGTGGGGGGCAACGATTTGGGGGCGCGGCCATTGCGGGAGCTAGTGAAGGATATTAAGTTCGACCTACTCCGGTTGTGGGCGCTGTTCCCGGGTCTAATTTCTGTTTGGTAGGACATTGTTCTCCGCAAGGTGTGGAGGGGAGCGCGGTCGGTGGAAGGTATAAATAAGGCTAGGATAAAAGCCAACCGGGCCATTGGGCGGTTCATGGCAAGGAATGGGGCAGTGGTTGTGAGGCAAACTGAACTGGAGAAAGGGGTCGGGGCTTTTTGGCGGTCTGACGGTGTTCACTTGAACGCAGTGGGGATTGACATGTGGTGTCTGGCGATACAGGAGGGCGTTGAGACAGCTTTGCGGATGTGGAGGGACGCACAGGCTTAAGGTGTCAAGCATGTGCGTTCGTGGCGGTGGGAGGTCCTTGAAGTTGGAGAAATTCAGGTGACGAGGATGGGAGGGCTCCAGTAAGTGACTGGTCAAGAGGGGCGAGCGGGGAATAACCAATACTCCGTCAAGTCTCTTTTCCCTGTGTTCTGTATAGCACAATCTCAGCCCGAACTGTGCTTCTGGTTCATTTAATCCCCATTGCTGAGAGGGAAAAGGGTGCTGTGCATCAGTTTAATACCTGGCAGACCAGAGCAGCGCCCTTGTCCCAGTCTCAGCAATGATGATTAAATCAGCCAGCAGCACAGCTGGGGCTGAGAACACGGCGCCATGCAGGGAATTGTTCAGCAGTGCAAGGAGAAGGTCTACCAATGAGCGCTTCCCTTATGAGGCTGATGGAAGTGCTCACTAGTGATGGACGAATATCTGATGGGACGGTTCGCGAACGCAATCGCTTAAACTCGCTCAAATGTTCGTGAACTGCAGGTTCGCGGCGGGTCCTATTCATTTTGATGGCAGGCAAACATGAAAAACCTCCAGGTCATATTTGCAGCCACAAAATACTTAATAGATGCGCACACATAGTCCCACAACATGGACACTGACATACCAGAAGTATTAAGCGAATTTGCGATCGACAAGCATTCTTTTTTTATCGGCGAAATTTCGGCAAAGTATTAATCGCAAGAGCACATGCGCTCTGAAGGCGTGGCTACAGCAACTGGTTCGCACCGACTAGCAATTAGATGGATGCGATGGTTGGAGCGAAGTTCAACGGCGAAGAGGAAGAACTCCTGGTGACTGTAAGTAATCTTACATTAAAGTAGTGTATTTGATTACATTTCACCTGCATGTCTGAACAATCGCTTTATATGCATAAAGAGTGTTATAAAAAAAATCGCCAGTGCGACCTTCTGCGATTCTAATTTTTCTTAAGCGCACAAAACTTCACATTTTATAAGGTCTCACTAGATATTATCGATTTTTGCACTAAGTATTTCTGTGACATCACACCCACTATGTTAGTAGCATGTTTGTATGGACAGCAGAGAAATAGATTTAACATGCACATTGCACATCCATTGTCATGCCGCACACTATATTCCGCACACACACTGCCACACACACTATATACCGCACACAGACATACACACACTATATACCGCACACACACACAGAGTCTATAGATTATAGTTTGTGTCCTGTTGGTCAGGACTCAGGAGAAGCTTTCTTTGTCAGACCGCCAGTATTTGCTGGTTCATTTAAAGTTACCCAGGGTGCATCACGGGGAGGCGAACCAGCTGTACACCCCATACCATACCGTCACTTCACTAGACAGGTACATCTCTGCTTAGCTGGACAGTATCTGATAGCTCAGACCCCACCCACACACAGTCGTAATACAATCCCATCTTCTAACCGTAACAGTAAGGCCGCCTGCACACGGGCGTGTTTTTTCAGAACTACGGACTGTACAAACCCGGTCTGCCGTCCTGCAGAGTGGAAGAGCGCATGGCGTAATTGGTTGCTAACGCGCTATGACGCTGTGCGCTTCTTGCCGCCACCACTGTACAGTAACACACTTGTATAGATCATACAAGTGTATCACAGTACAGCAGTGGTGCTTAGAAGCGCACGTCGTCAAAGCAACCAATGACGCTGTGCGCTTGTCCACTCTGCAGGACGGGTTTGTGCGGTCCGTAGTTCTGAAAAAACACGCCCGTGTGCAGGCAGCCTAAATCTAATATTTCCACCTCAATACTATTATTGTTAAAAATTGGGATTATATGCTTGCATTTTTCTCTTGCAGCGGATGTTGGGGCGGGGATACGACCACACCCGGTCCCACGTCGAGAAGCAGAGAATTGTGCAGGAGCTGGCCTATGAAATGTGGCGCCAAATGGGTTGCAAACACCGCCGTCTGGCCATTATAAAAAAAATGGTCAGACATGCCCCGGTTTATAAAAAGAATCCGGGGCGAAAAATGCCCAGGTACATACGTGAATAACTTTTGTATGTTTTGCCAACACTTTGTAATGTATACAGTGCTAAGCAAAAGTATTCACCCCCCTTGACTTCGTTCTTTTTTTTGTTGCCTCACCCCCTGGAATTAACATGGATTGTTTGAGGATTTGCCTCATTTAATTTGTAGAACATGCCCACAACTTAGACCTTCTTTTAAATTGGTTAATTGTAAAGCATACAACTAATAGGACAAAATAACAGAAAAGGTCAATGTGCATAACTATTCACCCCCCTAAACTCAATACTTACTAGAGCTACCTTTTGCGGCAATCAGAGCTCCAAGTCGCTTTGGTTAAGTCTCTATGAGCAGTTGCCACATCTTACCACAAGCGTTTTTTGCTCATTCCTCCTTGCAATACTGATTCTGCACCTTCCAATTTGATGGTTTGCGCTTGTGAACAGCAATCTTTAAGTCTGACCACAGATTTTCTATTGGATTGAGATCTGGGCTTTGACTAGGCCATTCCAACACATTAACATGTTTACCCTTAAACCACTCAAGTGTTGCTTTAGCAGTGTGTTTGGGGTCATTGTCCTGCTGGAAGGTGAACCTCCGTCTTACCCTCAAATCACGCACAGAGTGGTACAGGTTTTGCTCAAGAATATCCCTGTCCATGTTTCCCTCAACTCTGACCTGTTTCCCAGTCCCGGCTGCTGAAAAACATCCCCCCAGCATGATGCTGCCACCATCATGTTTCATTGTGGGGATGGTGTTCTTTGGGTGATGTGATGTGTTGGCTTTGTGCCAGACAAGTGACTGACTGAACCATCACTATGTCTGCAGTAGAAGCCTGAGGGCTAGCCTCCTTCCTACGGGCTATGGACCCAGGACTATAGAGACCCCACTCTGACCTATTTGGTTTAGAAGGAACTATAAACCATGAATTTTTGGTTGGGTTTATAGGCCACATCTTTCGTATTCCCCATTAAAGTAGCATGGTGTGAATCCATAAACACAATAAGGGTTAACTCTGCTCTGAGACTCCCAATGAATGTGTTGGTTTATTTGTCCCTTTGTTCTATTGTGTTAGTGATGGGTTTAAGAAGTAGCTGACTCTGGTGTAGAGAAGTAGATCATCCTATGATACACTGAGGAGATAATCCCATCCCATAGGTCTCCTCTCGCCCTATTGTTCCATCAAGACACTGTGGAGGGGATGTCTTTTTTTATACTGTTAATTTTTGATTGAGTTATTCGTCATAAAGCTGGCAGCCACTGCAATTATATATAGATCCCTCCATATTGGAATTTCTTTATATCAAATGTTCTTAAGATTTTGGAGTTGTTTATCTAAAATCTGAACATTCTGTGATCACAGAAGTTCCTATTCCCTCCATTCGGAGAAGGCGATCGGCGGAGGCCGTGGAGGTTGTGGAGGTAGAGGATGAAGTGGAGGAGGAGGCCGGACCCTTCCAGCCTATTGAGCCACCCCCACCAGATGTGGGAGAAGTGAAGGAGGTGGAAAGTGCTGTACCCTCCAGCACCACCCCATCTCTGGACTCGGAGGAAGAGGAGGCGATCACCAGCCCCCGCCAGGAGGGTAAATATGTGCACATAGCAATACGATTATGTATCCATAACATGTACATAAACATTAAAAGGTCAACAATGAGGCGACAACATACACTATAGAAATGCAAAAAAAGAACACTGGACAATAACTCTTTAATCTACATTAAAATAATTAATTTAACAAATAAATAATATTAAACTCAATAGAACTATCACTAACTAACAAACAAAATAAAATTATACTGTACTGAAATATCACTAACTAATAAACTATATAAGTATCATAAAGATCACTAACTAACGTATTGAGATTTAAATCGTCAATGTGTATAATGACTAAATAAAAATTTAATAAAGCTAAACAATAGACAAATAGACATATTTTGTACCGACGTGTACATATCGACCGTCTCTATAAAAATATCCTATGATCTAACCCCTCCGGTGAACACTTTAAAAAAAAAAACATCACTAAAAGTGCAACACCAAGCTATCAAAAAAGGCATATGCCCCCCAAAATAGTAACAATCGGTCAGTTCATTCTGCTAAAAATGAGACCCTACCATTAGACAATCGCCAAATAAAAACAATAATATGGCTCTCAAAATATGGAGACAGTAAAACATGAATTGTTTTTGGTTCAACAATGCTTTTATTGTGTAAAATAGAAATAACTAAAAAATAAGGAAAAATATTAGGTCTTGCAGCACCTGTAACAACCAGCTGTCTAAAAATATCATACCAAATAACCCCTCAGGTGGAAACCTTTTTAAACAAAAATGTAAAACTCCAAAAAAAAATTTGGACAACTTTTATCACAAAAAGGTGTAGTAGCAGTTGATCATAATGTCAGATGCACCACAAAATAAAGGTTTAAAGGTTTAATAAGAGTTGCAAATAATGTTCATATATATATTTTTTCAAACAGTACTGAAGACATTGAAGGCCAAATTGGCCAAAATGCAAAAGGAGCAGCGCAACGATATGTGTGCCATTCAGGAGCGCATGAAGGCCATGGAGGAGAGGCAACGCCAGGCCATGAAGGGGGTGCATGAAATGATCATGCTTTTGGAAAAGTTGCCATAACTGTTATTTTTTTTCTCTAATAAGTTATATAAATCGTTTGTACAGTTATAACGTGTATTTTGTTTTTTCTAATATTGCTCGGTTTTATTGTAATAGCTCGGCCTAAATCAGCCAGAACTGACAGCAGCCGGTAAATACAGTACATGTCAAATACATATACTGTAGGGTCCATTCACACGTCTGTAAAATGTGTCCCCATCCATTCCCCAATTAAGAGGAATGTTTACAGACCCATTGATTTTAAATTCCAGTCTGAAAAATTAGGCATTCACAGGATACAGAAGTACGTGTCAGCCATTACAGGCCCCAAAAATTAGCCGACAGGCGTTCCCCTGACAGCAAATAAATTTGTATTCTGTGGCTGGTGGTATATTAGGCATTCACAGGATACAGAAGTACGTGTCGGCCATTACAGGCCCCAAAAATTAGCCGACAGGCGTTCCCCTGACAGCAAGTAAATTTGTATTCTGTGGATGGTGGTACATTAGGCATTCACAGGATATAGAAGTACGTGTCGGCCATTACAGGCCCCAAAAATTAGCCGACAGGCATTCCCCTGACAGCAAATAAATGTGTATTCTGTGGCTGGTCGTACATTAGGCATTCACAGGATACAGAAGTACGTGTCGGCCATTACAGGCCCCAAAAATTAGCCGACAGGCGTTCACCTGACAGCAAATAAATTTGTATTCTGTGGCTGATGGTAAATTAGGCATTCACAGGATAAATAAGTGTTGGCCATTACAGGCCCCAAAAATTAGGCATTCAACGGACCTTTTATGCCGCTGTATTTACCGAAGACAGGGACCATAAATTGTTATGGGTGGTGGCGGATATGGGCTGTCATGAGGAATTTGAATCAAACATGGTATACTGGTCACATGTATTGAATTCCTCCGAGATCCATGCCTCATTAATTTTTAGAAATGTGAGGTAGTCAACACTGTCGTGAGCTAGGCAAGTGCGCTTATCAGTCACGATCCCCCCTGCTGCCCTGAACGTCCTTTCGGACAGGACACTTGACGAGGGGCAAGCCAACAGTTCCATTGCAAATTGTGCAAGCTCTGGCCAGAGGTCAAGCCTGCCCACCCAGTAGTCCAGGGGTTCATCACTTCTCAGAGTGTCCAAATCGTCTGTTAACCCGATGTAGTCGGACACCTGCCGGTCTAGGCGTTCCCTGAGGCTGGATCCCGAGGACAGCTGTCGATGGGTCGTCTGAAACAATGTTCTCATATCAGAAGTGACCAACACATCTTGAAACCGCCCTCTCCTTGCCGGCGCTGTTGGATTGGTACCCGCAAATGTTTCTCTGTGAGTGGAAATTCCTCTGCCAGCGCCCAAAAAAGCAGAATGCAGCATTTCTCTAAGCAAGGCCTTGAAGTGCTGCATTCTGACAGCCCTCTGTGATGGTGGTAACATTTCCGCCATTTTTTGTTTGTACCGGGAGTCTAAGTACATTGCCACCCAGTACTGGTCCTTGCCCTTTATGCTTTTTATACGGGGGTCCCTCTTAAAACACTGGAGCATGAAGGCCCCCATTTGCACTAAACTGGAAGCGGTGTAGTGGCCTGGCTCCTGTTAATCATCCAGGATAATGTCGTCCTCGTTCTCCTCCCCCCATCCATGGACAACACCAGGGATCCCAGAAAGGTTTAAAGCATGCTCTTCTTGCTCCTCCTCCTCCCCAGCGCCATCCTCCTCTGACTCCTCTTCAGACTCCTGTTGTTGACTTGTCTCAGATAGAGTAGCCCCCCCTGGGAATTCATCCAGCATTGCGACTTCCTCATGCTCCTGCACCTCGACGGCTTGATCAATGACACGACGCAATGCACGCTCTAGAAAGAAGGCAAAAAGGTACGATGTCACTAATGGCGCCCTGGCTGCGACTGACCAGTTTGGTGATCTCATCAAATGGCCGCAGAAGTCTGCATGCGTCGCGCATGAGCAGCCACTGGCGCAGTGAAAAAAAAAACAAGCTCCCCAGAACCTGTCCTGCTGTAGAGTTCGTACAGGTAGTCGTTAACTGCACGTTTCTGCTGGAGCAGCCTATCGAGCATATACAAGGTTGAGTTCCATCGCGTCGGGCAGTCAGAAATAAGACATCTGACGGGCAGGTTGTGTCGCCGCTGAATGTCAACAAGGAGAGCCATGGCCGTGTAAGATCTTCTGAAATGGCCTGAGATTTTCCTGGCCTGCCGCAAGACGTCCTGGACCCCAGGGTATTTGACAACGAATCACTGCACGACCAAGTTCAGGACGTGTGCCATGCACGGCACGTGTGTCATTTTGCCATGTTTCAGCACGCTCAGCAGATAGGTACCGTTGTCGCACACCACTTTACCAACTATCAAATTGAGCGGTGTTAGCCACTAATCTGCCTGTGAGCGCAAAGCTGAAAGGAGTGAAGGACCGGTGTGGCTCTTGGCTTTCAGGCACAACAGACGCAGCACAGCATGGCAATGTCTCACCTGGCAAGTCGAATAGGTTCTGGGGATCTTGGGCGGTGCAGCGGAAGAGACGGTAGCAGCGGAAAAGGAGGAGTCAGCCGAGGAGGAGTAGGAGGAGGAGAAGAAGAGGCAGACCTGCATGCAATCCGTGGCAGTAAAACCAAATCTACACGGGTGCCACGGGTTACATGCTTGACGGCCGTCAGAAGGTTCACCCAGTGGGCAGTAAAAGTTATATACCTTCCCTGCCTGTGTTTGCTAGACCACGTGTCTGTGGTCAGATGTATCTTGGCACCGACACTTGCCGCTGAACATGGCCATATAGCTCTGGGATGCCCTTCTGCGAGAAATATTTCCTTCCTGGTACCTTCCAAATTTTCGAAAGGCCTCCGAGTCCACAAGTTTATATGGCAGTTGTTGGCGGGCTATCAGTTCCAACAAGCCAGCTAAAAAAATAGAGTTCGGACCGCGCATATCATCAAGGTCAGTATGCAAACAATTTTTCTTTCTTCCTTCTCCCTTTTGACAGAGAACCAAGGGCTGCAAATATCCTTTAAATGGATATCCTGCAACTAATAAAAGTTTAAAATAGTGTAAGTCTGTATGATTAGCGGTCAACCGTTGGGCAAGAGGGTTATCCGGCGTCATAATTTTTTTTACGCTCAAACATTTGGGCCACGGAAGCCTGCCTTTTTCCTGACAAACGTGAGGACGGCATGATGGAAGGTGGAGTGGAGGAAAATTGTGAGTAGAGAGGAGAAGGAGAAGAGGCTGGACGGTGAGAGCCTGGAGTGTGGCTTTGTGGGTTCTGACGGCGTTGCTCCCACTGGGCTCGGTGATGGGAGGCCAGGTGCCTTCTTAAGGCGGTCGTCCCTAGGTGAGTGTTGGGCTTACCGCGACCTATGCGTTGACTGCAAAGGCTGCAGATGGCAACACTATTGTCAGCAGCTGACACATTAAAAAAAGCCCACACTGCGGAGCCATGTGACAGCGTCCTTGGAGCGCCAGATGTGACCGTACATGGTTGATGGCTCGCTCCTGATCCATTAGCAGTCTGGTTTGTCCCTCCTGTGCAATGTAAGTTCGGCCTGCTTCTCCTCCCTAATCTGCTGGTCCATCTCTCCCTCTGAACTCCCCTCCTCTTCCTCTCTTGTGGGCACCCACGTTACGTCCATAGACACGTCATCATCGACGTCACCTTCCCCACCACTATTAGAGATCTAACATTAGAGGTCTCGGAGTAGGCAGCAACAGCGGGGACCAACCTCCTTGGGCTGATCTGAGTACTGTCGTCAGACTGCTGAGTGGTGGCTGTTGCTACCTCCTCTTCCTGATACGATGCCAAGAATGGCTGCGCATCGGAAATGTCTTGTGATGGATCGGATAATAATTCCTGTGACTCAAGTGGAGGGTATATAGTGGTGGTGATGTTGGTGGTGGTGTCTTTGGTGGTGCACACAGCAGAGAGTGAAGAGGGTGCAGATAGAGAGGATGAGGAGGGTACAGAAGCAGAAGGCTGAGTGAGCCACTCAACTAAGTCTGGTGCGTCCTTTGACGTAATTGAACGCACCTTCTGCAACTTCCCACTTTGGCTCCGGCCTGGTGCTCCTGCCCTACCCCTACCACCCCTGCGGAAGGGCCTGCCTCTTCCTCTGCCTGTTATTTTTTAAATGACCCGGTGACAAAAGTATGTAGAGAAGCGCAGTGTATGTGGAAGAAGGTATATAACACCCCGCTTCAATATGTCGTTTTGGGGGGACACTGGTCTATCACACCAGTTATAAAAAAAAAATCCAGTAAATGTATTCACTGGCCCAGATTCAGGTAGATTTGCCCATTACTTACACCTGAGCCGCTCAGCTGAATTTCTCTGCGCTGGAGCAATTTTGCCAAATTGCCACCTGATTCAGGAATCGTTTGTTCATTTAATTTGCTCCTGTTTAAGGCAAAGCTGAGGGCGCAAGGCCGTGCAAGTCAAAGTGGGTGTGCCCCTATGTAAATGAGGAATTTTCGGCTCAGCAGAGGTTTGCTAGCATAATTTCAGGGCAAATCCTGCTCAGCTGCTTGCACTGAGCAAATAAATAGGAGCAGACTTGCGCAGGTTCTTTGCTGAATTTCATCCTGCTTTTTCCTACCCCCCCTGAGCAAGGAAATTCAGCCCTTTTGCAAGACATGGCACCTCCCAAAGGGACCAAAAAAAGGAAGCCCAACTTTGTGGCTGCAGAGATGGACATCCTGATTGCTGCACTCCAGCAGCATAAGGAAGTCCTATATGGTGCCCAGCGGGCAAACACCACCATTGCTGAAAAGGAGGGCTATATATGAAGCCATTGCCCTGGACATCAATGCCCTGGGTAATGAAGTGCGTACCTGGGATGACATCCAGAAGAAATTAAATGATATGAGGCGCAGGGTCCGTGAAAAACTGGCTCTTATCAGGAAGCATACCGGTGGCACGGGAGGTGGTCCGCGATGTATGATCCGGCTCAATCAGGAGGAGCAGCTTATTGCAAAAACGTTCGTGCAGGTGCAGGTGCAGGTGGAGGGACTTGAAGGGTACGACTCCACTGTTGGGAACTTGGGGACTGGTAAGTTATTTTTCTTTCATATCTGCTGTGCATCATGGGAGGGGGTACAAGTGAACATATGAGAAGTGTGTTGCACCAGCAAAATATGTCGTTTTGGTGTCATCCACAGGTGGTGATGAGGAAGAAGAATCTGGGCCGTCTTCGGCTGCGGCTCGACCCAGCCCATCCAGACCAGAGCCAGGGGTCCAGTCAGGCCCCATGGACATTCTGGCTATGCTGGTCCAGGAGGAGATCATACCGGGGCCAAGTATGGAGGAGCAAGTGGTATTGGAGGAGGATTCCTTTTTCCTCATCCAGGAGGACTCTGGCTCCCTCCAGGAGGATACCACCATCCCTGTGCAACCCACCACCCCCCCACCCAGCACGTCATCCCCCTCCAGGGCAAGCCCCTCCAGGGCAAGCCCCTCCCTTGTGGACCCCTCCCCTTCTCCCTCTGTCCGTGGCCGAGCCTCTCCTCCCAGGAAGGCTCTGTCCAAAACGAGGCATATATCCTCCAGCCTCCGTGACGGTCTGCTGGAGGAGCAGGCCCTGCAGACCCGCCATATAGGGGCCATGGTGGGAGAGGTGCGTCGTCTGGCGGACAGCATGGCATCCACCTCCACCTCTATGCAGCATGCCCTCACCCTGCATGAGGACCGGGACAAACATGTGGTACAGAGCCTGGGGGAAATTAGTGGCAACTCTAAGGCCATAGTCACCTGCTTGGTGGCTCTGGAGACCACACCAGCTTTGTTAAGCAGGATGACAGCTGCGGTGCAGGCCAACACCGCTGCAGTGCAGGAGGAGGCGAGAGTTACCCGCCGGCATCAGCGGGATACCACCACCCGCCAAATGCGGATGTTGGCCCAGACCAACACCATCCTTGCCCGCCTGGCCAACGCCATGGAGGGCATGCAGCCACCACCTGCAAGGAGTGTGGAAGTAGGGGTTGATGCTCCTCCCCCCCTCCTCCCCCCACCCCTCCATCCCCACCCCATGCCTCCTCCGCACCACGGAGATTGAGGAGCCAGAGCCGGGGCACCCTTGGCCCAAAGAAAAAAACAAAAAAATAATTTTATGTCTACATTTTTTTGCTCAACACAATATGATTTTTTTTATTATTTTTCTATATGCTCAGGGTATGAGATTATTATTTTTTTATATGCTCAGGATATGAGTTTCTATTTTTTTTATATGCTCAGGATATGAGTTTTTATATTTATTTGTAGTCCCTACACACGGTGAGGAGTGTATACTACAGTGTGACTGGTGTGTGAATGGGGGGGGGGGGGGGTGGCACTCCTGCTGGAAAAGGGGTGTCACCCTCTGCCATGTGAAAGGTGTATGAATGGACAGCAACATAATTGGAGCCTTGACGCGGCGTTGCTGCTCCCTAATACCATGGGGTATTGTTGGGTCTAATCCAATTGGGGGTGCATGTGTCGGGTGTGTGCTAGGGACTACAGTGGTGTACATACATGCATTATACTTGTGACAAGATCAGGGTGTGTTTAATGTGCAAAGAGACGTTCCACAAGACCATTCCGGATTGCTCTTCCCTCAGAAGATCCGGTAGTGTTTCTTGGGGGGGGGGGGGGTTGCGTGGTTCGGGGGTAAGGTCATTGCGTAGCTCAATGTGCATGCCCCTTCTTTGAGCTAAATTGTGGAGAATACTACATGCCCCTACGATTTGGCATACAAAGTTGGGTGAATACAATAGGGTCCCCCTTGATTTATCCAGACATCTGAATCGAGATTTAAGGATGCCAAATGTGCGCTCCACCACCGCACGGGTACGTGCATGGGCTTCGTTATATCTTTCCTCTCCTGGTGTTTGAGGGTTACGAAATGGGGTCATCATGTGAGGTCCCAGGGCATAGGCAGAGTCACCTGGAAGGGAAAAGACAGGAGGATGTTAGTCGTGCATGTGCCCCTTGTGATGTGTGCATCATGGGGGGGGGGCAGTCATACCTGACACCCATGTCACTCACCAATCAGCCAGCTGTCTCCATACATGTTCTGGTCAAACTCGGTTGGGATGGGGCTGTGTCGGTAAATAAAACTGTCATGGCTTGACCCTGGGTGTTTGGCACGGACATGCCATATGAGGCCATGTGCATCCACAATCATCTGCACATTTATCGAATGCCAATGTTTCCTGTTGCAGTAGATATGCTCGAGGTGCCGGGGGGGGGGGGGGGGGGGGCGTAGTGCCACATGGGTACAATCTATTGCACCCACAGTGCGTGGAAATCTGGCTGATAAATAAAAATCACTGATTGCCTTCTGCCGCACGTCAGCCGTGGTTGGTTTGATAAATTGTGTGCCCATTCGTCTGAGTATTGCAGGGATCACTTGGTGCACACACCTGCTCATGCTGGATTGGGACATCCCCGCCACCACTCCACCTGTGCGCTGAAATGAGCCAGTTGCCAAAAAATGAAGGGTTGCCACTACCTTCACCAGTGGCTGCACTGCCTGTCCCCGATGGGTCGGGCTGCTGATGTCATCCTGCAGGATTGTTACCAACTCAAGGATGACTTCAGGGCTAAAGCGAAACATGCGATACACCTCAGTATCAGTCATCTGAAAAAGGTTGTAGCGCCCTCTGTAAATCCTCTCCCGTGCCCTCCTACGAGTCGGCTCAGTCAATAGAATATCAAGAACCATAGCTGCCCCTGGCATGTTGGTGCACAGATGTGAGGTCCCGAAAATGTGGGTGCTCTGCTTGTTCAGATCGTCTGTCTAGGTGCTGCTGAAGTTGCGCGCTCCTTCAGATGACATTTGGCCATCTTTTGCTAACTTGCCCCTGCTTTTAACAGGAGCAAGTTTGCCCAGGGAAAAAAGCTTGCACGCTTCCAGCGCAAGATGCGCATCACACGCGCATGTTTCTGAATCATCGGCAGTACCTAATTTGCATATTCGCTGAGGGAATTCCATGAAGGCGCAACTTACACCCCGCGCAAAATTGCACGAAAATTGCGCAGGAACAGCTAGGCTGCGTGCGCGGGAAAATGGCCGCATTTCAGGCTTAACTGGTTTACAGAATCAGCCGCAAATTTGCATAGTAGCAAATCAGTACTTGCGCAGCGCAAATCACACTTGTTCCCGCGCAAGTGCTTCTTGAATCTGGGCCACTGTGTGTAGCAGAGGTAACGCAGTGAAAGTGGATAAATTTCTGAAGTATCCAAATACGCTATTTGAAAAGTATATTCTTAGATAACACCCTGCTTCAATGTGTTGTTTTGGGGCCACTGGTCTATCACACCAGTTATAAAAATGTTTTCCTTTAAATTTTCTCACTGTGTGTAGCAGAGGTAACGCAGTGAAAGCGGATACATTTCTGCAGTACCCAAATACACTATCTATATTAGAAAGTATATTATAAGTGTATTACACCCCTATATACTGCACACCAATCAATAGCACACCTATACCAGTCCTTAAAAGGACTTTTGTGGACCTATTGGCTAGCGATTTGTGTAATTATAACAGTCTGTCCCTGCTCCACACAGCAACCTCTCCCTACACTGACAAAAGACAGAATATAAAATGGCAGCCAGATCAGGTTTATTTATAAGGTAGGGGGTATGTCCATGTGCTGAAATGTCTCAATTGGCTGTCCTGTACCACCTGATGGATGTGTCATTGGTCAAAGTTCTTCACAATGTAAAAGAATATGGCGCCGGCAAATATCGCCATATGTTCGCATGTTCGGCGAACCGCAAATGAGTAAAGTTCGCCGCGAACCGACCGCCGGGCGAACCGCAAGGCCATCTCTAGTGCTCACTGGTCATATCATAGAAATATAGAAACATAGAATGTGTCGGCAGATAAGAACCATTTGGCCCATCTAGTCTGCCCAATATACTGAATACTATGAATAGCCCCTTGCCCTATCTTATATGAAGGATGGCCTTATGCCTATCCCATGCATGCTTAAACTCCTCCACTGTATTTGCAGCTACCACTTCTGCAGGAAGGCTATTCCATGCATCCACTACTCTCTCAGTAAAGTAATACTTCCTGATATTACTTTTAAACCTTTGCCCCTCTAATTTAAAACTATGTGCTCTTGTAGCAGTTTTTCTTCTTTTAAATATTCTCTCCTCTTTTACCTTGTTGATTCCCTTTATGTATTTAAAAGTTTCTATCATATCCCCTCTGTCTCGTCTTTCTTCCAAGCTATACATGTTAAGGTCCTTTAATCTTTCCTGGTAAGTTTTATCCTGCAATCCATGTACTAGTTTAGTAGCTCTTCTCTGAACTCTCTCCAAAGTATCAATATCCTTCTGGAGATATGGTCTCCAGTACTGCGCACAATACTCCAAATGAGGTCTCACTGGTGCTCTGTAGAGCGGCATGAGCACCTCCCTCTTTCTACTGGTAATTCCTCTCCCTATACACCCAAGCATTCTGCTAGCATTTCCTGCTGCTCTGTGACATTGTCTGCCTACCATTAAGTCTTCTGAAATAATGACCCCTAAATCCTTTTCTTCAGATACTGAGGTTAGGACTGTATCACTGATTTTATATTCTGCTCTTGGGTTTTTACGCCCCAGGTGCATTATCTTGCACTTATCAATAGAGTTGAGCGGACACCTGGATGTTCGGGTTCGACGGGTTCGGCCGAACTTCGGAAAAAAGTTTGAGTTCGGAACCTGAACTTGACCCCGAACCCGAACCCCATTGAAGTCAATGGGTACCCGAACTTTTGAGCACTCAAATGGCTGTAAAAATGTCATGAAAAGGGCTAGAGGGCTGCAAATGGCGTCAAAATGTGGTTAAGAGCATGGCAAGTGCTCTGCAAACAAATGTGGATAGAGAAATGAATTTAAATAACATAAAATACGTAAAAATAAAAAATAAGAATCTTGATCTAGGTGGACCAGGTCCATATGGAGTAGGAGGTTGAGGAGGCGGTGGATGTGGCGGTGTAGGTGGAAGCGTTTGTGGAGGAGGAGGTAGCCTATACTGGTTTTTGGTTTTAAATTGTATTTTTAAAATTTGGGTACACCCCAAAACATTGGGAAATATAACCTGTGATAACCCCCTCCAGTCATGCTAAACACACGTTCAGACAATACACTGGCTGCAGAGCAGGCCAGGGGTAAAGGGCAAGCGCAGGCCATGTGCCCAATTTGTAGACCCAGAAGTTGCAGGGGCTGACCCCTATCAGTCAGTTCGTGTAGGCGTGTGCACACTTACTGCTCCAACTTGTCGCACGTCCCCGTGATGTTCACGATCCAATTTGATATCTGCTCTATCAACTTTCGATGTTCTTTTATGCGCCTACCATGGTGATCATGGGTGGCGGGGAATCAGGGTTCCAGGCCAGAGAGGGAGCGTGAGAAAGAGAGACCACATCCAAGGGAGGATTCATTTTTTCAAATTTTAAATTAGAGTTGAAATATGGGAGAAATTATTAAAGCATAAAAGTGTGACAACTTTTCAAAGTTTAAGCATTGAATGAAAGGATGTGGTGCGCATTAATTACTGAATAATGTATTAAATTTTATTCCCTGTCACCTTGTATAATGTCAACCCAAGAATGTAACAGAAAAATTATTGAAATTTATTAAGCTGTCAACTAGGTAGAGGAGGGGTATATTACACCTAAAAATTTGTTAATTTCACCCTAAAATGTAAATGACAATTTATTTATTTTTTAACCGGCCTACTAGGTATAGCAGTGGTACTATACACCCAAAAATTGGTTCATTTCACCTGAAAAAGTAAATGACAATTTTTTTTTTGTTGTTGTTTAACCTGTCTACTAGGTATAGCAGTGGTACTATACACCCAAAAATTTGTTAATTTCACCATAAAATGTAACTGACAATTTATTTATATTTTTTTACCGGTCTACTAGGTATAGCAGTGGTACTATACACCCAAATATTGCTGAATTTCACCCGAAAATGTAAATGACAAAGTAGTAAAATGATATAAAATAAAACACGTACAAAAAAAAAATGGATTTATGAGGTGGAGTTCCATATGGAGTAGGAGTTTGAGGAGGCGGTGGACGTAGCGGAGTCGGTGGAGGAGGACGAGTTAGCCAACACAGGTTTTTGGTTTTAATTTAATTTAGAAAAATTAAGGTACACTCCATGTCTATTCTGCACAAGGTACCGACAAGTCCTGAGGGATCCATGCCTGCTTCATTTAAATGAACGTGAGCTTGTCCACATTGGCTGTGGACAGGCGGCTGCGCTTGTCTGTGATGACGCCCCCTGCCGTGCTAAACACACATTCAGATAATACACTGGCTGCAGGGCAGGCCAGCCCCTCCAAGGCATAAAGGGCAAGCTCAGGCCATGTGCCCAATTTGGAGACCCAGAAGTTGAAGGGGGCAGACCCGTCATTCAGTAAGTGTAGGCGTGTGCACACATACTGCTCCACCAGGTTGGTGAAATGCTGCCTCCTGCTAAGACGTTCTATATCAGCTGGTGGTGCTGGTTGTTGTGGCGTGCTGACAAAGCTTTTCCACATTTCGGCCATGCTAACCCTGCCTTCTGTGGTGCTGGCGGTGCCCCAGCTGTGTTGGCGACCTCTCCTCCTCCTCTGCCTTCACCTTGTACTTCCACTGTGCCCCCGCTGTCAGGTTGGAATGCCACCAGCAGCGCGTCTACCAGCGTGCGCTTGAACTCGCGCATCTTACGATCACGCGCCAGTGACGGAATTAAGGATGGTACATTGTCCTTGTAACGGGGATCCAGCAGCGTGGCCACCCATTAATCTGCACAAGTTAGAATGTGGGCAACTCGGCGGTCATTGCGGAGACACTGCAGCATGTAATCGCTCATGTGTGCCAGGCTGCCCAGAGGCAACAAAAAGCTGTCCTCTGTGGGAGGTGTATGGTCTGTGTCCTCTGTATCACTCCATCCACGCACCAGTGATGGCCATGAGCTGGTCTGGGTGCCACCCTGCTGTGAACATGGTTCCTCCTCCTCCATCTCCTCCTCCTCATCCTCCACCTCGTCATCCTCCTGAACTGTGCCCTGGCTGGACAATTGTGTACCTTGGGTTTGTGGGTGCAGGAACCCACCCTCGGAGCCACTTGGGAATGACTGTCCGGAAACCCTACGAAATGATCCCTCTTCCTCCTCCTCCTGTGCCACATCCTCGTCCATCATCGCCAAAAGCGTTTTTTCAAGGAGGCATAGAAGTGGAAAAGTAACGCTGAGAACGGCGTTATCGGCACTGGCCATGTTGGTGGAGTACTCGAAACAGCGCAACAAGGAACACAGGTCTCGCATGGAGGCCCAGTCATTGGTGGTGAAGTGGTGCTGTTCCGCCGAGCGACTCACCCGTGCGTGCTGCAGCTGAAACTCCACTATCGCCTGCTGCTGCTCGCATAGTCTGGCCAGCATGTGCAAGGTGGAGTTCCACCTTGTGGGCACATCGCATATGAAGCGGTGAGCGGGAAGGCCGAAGTTACGCTGCAGTGTTTACAGGCGAGCAGTAGCAGGGTAAGAACTCCGAAAGCGCGCACAGATGGCCCGCACTTTATGCAGGAGCTCTGACTTGTCAGGGTAAGTTTTAAGGAATCTCTGCACCACAAATTCAGCACATGCGCCAGGCAAGGGATGTGCGTCAAACCGGCTAGTCCCAGAGCTGCTACGAGATTTCGCCCATTATCGCACACCACCAGGCCGGGCTTGAGGCTGACTGGCACAAACCACTCATCAGTCTGTTGTTCAAGGCCCGTCCACAGCTCCTGCGCGGTGTGGGGTTTGTCCCCCGAACAGATAAGTTTTAAAACTGCCTGCTGTCGTTTACTCCTGGCTGTGCTGAAGTTGGTGGTGAAGGTGTTACGCTGACAGGATGAGGAGCTGGTAGAGGATGAGGAAGCAGAGTAGGAGGAGGAAGCAACAGGAGTCAAACTGAAGCGCCCTGCAATCATCGGTCGTGGAAGGACATGCGCCAAACTGCTATCCGCCTCAGGCCCAGCCGCCACTGCATTTACCCAGTGTGCTGTTATGGAGATATAACGGCCCTGACCGTGCTTACTGGTTCACGTATCCGTAGTCAGGTGCACCTTGCCACAGATGGCGTTGCGTAGTGCACACCTGATTTTGTCCCCTACTTGGTTGTGCAGGGAAGAGATGGCTCGCCTTGAAAAGCAGTGGCGGATGGGCACGATGTACTGTGGGACAGCCACCGCCATAAGGCCTTTAAAACTATCCGTCTCCACCAGACGGAATGACAGCATTTCAAAGGCCAGTAATTTAGAAATGCTGGCATCCAGGGCTAGGGATCGCGGGTAGGTAGGGGGGTACTTCCTCTTCCTCTCCAGCGTTTGGGACATGGAGAGCTGAACGATTCCATGGGACATTGTGGAGATGCTTGGTGACCCAGGTGTTGCTGGCAGATCCTCTGTTTGCGGGGTGCCAGGTGGCACTGTCACTCCAGAGGTGGATGAAGAGGCCGCGACTGCAGCAGAAGAGGAAGCAGGAGGAGCCAGAGACCTTTCTTGGTTTTTGAGGTGTCTACTCCACTGCAGCTCGTGCTTTGCACCTAAATGCCTGGTCATGCAGGTTGTGCTCAAGTTGAGAACGTTTATGCCTCGCTTCAGGCTTTGATTGCACAGTGTGCAAACCACTCATGTCTTGTCGTCAGCACATTGTCTGAAGAACTGTTACGCCAGGGAACTCCTTGGAGCTGGCTTTGGTGCGCTCGGTCCATTACTGCGGTGGGCAGAAGGAGGCGTACTGTCTAGAGGACAGCCGCTCCGCTTTTGCACCTTGCTCCCTCTTCTGCTGTGCTGGTGGCTCTGTGCGACCACCGCCTCTTCCTCCGAACTACATAGGTCACTCCCATGACCTTGATTCAATGGGGGTCGAGGACCTCATCGTCCTCCACATCATCTTCCACCTAGTCTTCACCCCTGCATTCCTTGTCGGTATGCACATTTTCGAAAGCCCCAGCAGTTGGCACCTGTGTTTCGTCATCATCCGAGACGTGCTGCGATAGTCCTCCCATGTACTCATCTTGAAAGATAAGTGGTTATGCATCGGTGCACTCAATCTCTTCCACTTCTGGGGCAGGGCTAGGTGGATGGCCCTGGGAAACCCTGCTAACAGAGTCTTCAAAAAGCAGAAGAGACTGCTGCATGACTTGGGGCTCAGACTGCTTGGCTGATTTGCAAGGGGGTGAGGTGAAAGACTGATGGATATCGGCTGCAGGTGCCAACTGTGGTCTTTCAGCAGGAGACTGGGTGGGAGACAATGTGAAGGAACTGGATCCACTGTCAACAACCCAATCTACTATCGCCTGTACTTGTTCAGGCCTCACTATTCGTAGAGCAGCATTAGGCCCAACCAAATAACGCTGCAGGTTTTGTCGCCTACTCGAACCTGAGGAAAGGGTTTCACTTGTGCGTGTAGCTGGCACAGATTGACCACGTCCTTTCCCTGCAACAGGAGCTCCACCAGCAGCACCACGACCTGGGCCACGTCCCTTATTTGACGCTCTCCTCATATTTTTCGAATTTAGGATCTTGCCCTAAATGGGTGTTTAATTAATAGTAGAATAGAACGACAGTATGTAAAGGGAGTATCTCACAGGGCCTGAAACAGTGTAGGCCTAAAGTAAATATATCTTTGCACAAAATGGCTGTATTTCAAATGGCTGTATTTCAAATCCCTGAATCAAACCCCTGTATGTAGAGGGAGTATCTCACACGGTCTGAACCACTGTAGGCCTGAAGTAAATATATCTTTGCACAAAAGGGCTGTATTTCAAATGGATGTATTTCAAATCCCTGAATCAAACCCCTGTATGTAGAGGGAGTATCACATGGTCTGAACCACTGTAGGCCTGAAGTAAATATATCTTTGCACAAAATGGCTGTATTTCAAATGCCTGATTCAAACCCCTGTATGTAAATTCAGGCCTACACTGGTTCAGGCAGTGTGAGATACCCCCTGTATCTCACACTGCCTGAACCAGTGTAGGCCTGAATTTAATATTGGTGCACCAAATGGCGGTATTTAAAATCTCTGAATGAAACCCAAATGTATTAAGGGTGTATCTCACAATGACATCTGCATCAAAGGCTGCCAACTAAATGTTTTGTGCCGAAACGAGTGTTTATTTAACAACTGAATTTGACAGCAGTATATAAGCCTGTAATTTCACACGTGCTGATGCTGCAAGCCCTGAAAATAGTGTTTTCTGTCAAAAAAGTGTGTTTTTCAAACCCCAGAAAATGATGGGTGTATTTCTAGCTTAAATTGCACACTGACTAATACAGATGTTGTAGATTGCCAAAAAGTCTTTTTTTTGGTAACAGAATATGAAAGCTGTATATATTAAACTTGAATTTAACACTTGCAGATCTGGAAAATACAGTTTTTTGAAAAAAAAAGTGTGTTTTTCAAACCACAGAAAATGATGGGTGTATTTCTACCTTAAATTGCACACTGACTAATACAGATGTTGCAGATTGCCCAAAAAGTTTTTTTTTTGGTAACAGAATATGAAAGCTGTATATATTAAACTTGAATTTAACACTTGCAGATCTGGAAAATACAGTTTTTTGGAAAAAAAAGTGTGTTTTTTCAAACCATAGAAAATGATGGGTGTATTTCTAGCTTAAATTGCACACTGACTAATACAAATGTTCTAGATTGCCAAAAAAAGTCTTTTTGGTAACATAATATGAAAGCTGTATTTATTAAACTTGAATTTAACAATTGCAGATCTGGAAAATACTGTTTTTTGGGGGGAAAAATGTGTTTTTCTAACCACATAAAATGATGGGTGTATTTCTACCGTAAAATTGCACACTGACTAATACAGATGTTGTAGATTGGCAAAAAAATTTTTTTTTTTATAACAGAATATGAAAGCTGTATATATTAAACTTGAATTTAACACACTGACTAATACAAATGTTCTAGATTGCCAAAAAAGTCTTTTTGGTAACATAATATGAAAGCTGTATTTATTAAACTTGAATTTAACAATTGCAGATCTGGAAAATACTGTTTTATGAAAAAAAAAGTGTGCTTTTCAAACCACAGAAAATGATGGGTGTATTTCTAGTTTAACCACCTCCGGACCGCCTAACGCAGGATCGCGTTCCGGAGGTGGCAGCGCTGCGCAGAGTCACGCATATACGCGTCATCTCGCGAGACGCAAGATTTCGCTCAAAGCCGGCCCGCGCATGCGCATCGCGGGCCGGCAAAAGTTAAAGAACAAGTTCGTCACCAGCCTGCCAGCAACGATCACTGGCTGGCAGGCTGGCGATTTTCAAAAAATCCAATCACAAGCCATATAACAGATCATATTAGTAAATATGATCTGTTATATGGCTTCTCTGCTCCTCTGCTGGTCCTTTTCGTCGGTTGGATCCAGCAGAGAAGCAGACTGAACTGTGAGTAGCACCAAACACTTCAATGAAGCCCCAGATCACCCCCCTGCACCCCAATTAACCCTTTGATCACCCCTTTGATCGCCCCTGTCAATCACTAGTGAAAGACAAAAAGTGATCAGTGTAAACTGTCACTTTTTTTTTTCACTAGTATTGGCTGTTAGGTTTTAGGGATAGTTTAGGCCCCTTGGTTAGGTAGTTAGCGTCAGTTATCGCCCAGCCCACCGCACCGCAGTCACTTTTATTCGCTGATTAGCGTATCGCTAATCAGCATTTGTACTTTTATAGTATCTGTAAGTGATCAAAATTGATCACGGTCAGATCTATAATTGTATTAGTGTCACCTTAGCTCGCCCTCCACCCAAAACGCAGTGTTTGTCCGATCAGGCCTGATCGGTCGCCGCCATGTGCGTTCACCCACGCCCGCCCCACCGCAGTGACAAAAATTATTATTTTTTTGATCACTGCACATTCACTTTACACGCACTGCGGCGATAAAAAAATCAGTTTTGATATTTTTTATCAACCGCAGCGGCCTCCGGTACTTCGCTAGCCTCCCCTTTGTAAGACAGGCTTGCTTTTTTTCTTGGATAGTCTCAGGGAATACCCCTAAATTTAGTAGTCCAAAATGTCAAACAGGGGGTATTCTTCTGAAGAGGCCTACAGGATTCTGACCCAGTCGGATGAGGAATGGGAACCCTCATCTGACGAATCTAGCAGGTCAGAATATGAACCTGTAGAAAGCAGTGGCTCTCTGACCCAAAGTTCGGACGAGGAGGTGGAGGTCCCTGATAGAACCAGGCGTACCCGGCCCCATGTCGCTAGACCACAGGTTGTGCAGGATCCGCTTCAAGAGCAGCAGAGTGGGTGCAGCGTACTCAAGTTAGGTGTAGAAATGTTCCTGGGTGTTGTAGTGCAATTGTGACACTAACCTGAGACAGCTGACTCTCTGCAAGGGCAGGTGATGATAGGTAATGTTCGTGACGCCAGTGCCAATTAAACGGTGGCACGCCGTTTGCTGATAGCAGGAATAACTGAGGAACCACGTGATGTTAAAACAGAACTCAAACTTTAGTAGTCATCATACATGGACACAGATGGAAGCGCAGTTCCTTTGAAGACAGTTGGTTTCAATACATTTGATGCAGGCAGTATATAGCAAGGTGACTTCAGAGTGTTAAACACAGGACTTGCAGTACAGGCGGCTTGCACTCTATTCCTGACTAATCCTGGAACTTAGAAACTCTTCTCCAAGGCCCGATGCCCTAGCTCTGGCTTATATCCTTGGTTTTATAATGATCAAGTACCTCCTCTGTTGTCTTTAGTACCTCTTGCTTTTCTGGGCTTGCCTCTGTCTCTCTCTCTGTTTCATCAGGCTGATTAACGGTGGTGTTCCTGCTTCTGCATATATAAACTCAGGAGGGGAACCTTTTCCTTGGATCTGGAACCCGGTTACAGGGACTGCAATACCCTCTCCTGGTCTGCAGGCTTCAGGCCTGGACTTGACTCAGACATAGTCTGATCTCCAACTCCAACTCTTTAACTCTAGACTCCAACTCCAGACTCCAACTCCAGACTGCCTCTCCTTACCCTGACTGGGCCTTATATAAACTAGGGCTCCCTAGCTCCCTCTAGTGACTAAGAGCTGAAATGACACCCCTAGCAGGCCTGTACATGCACATTTTACAGTAACAGGGAAGTACATAGCATTACATTAGATTACATTTTATAAAGATGACTTATACCAACTTTCCCTTAAATAAGGGGAAACGACAGCACACAAGTGACCCTTCTGTAGTGACGGGCATTACAGCTCCCGTACACTACATACCCCGCTGCTTTAAGCTGAGTACGACCTCGTACTTCATCAGGGCCCGCCCAACTGGAATTTCTACCTGAAACAGAAAAAACACATGCAGGCATACATATATGTAGTTCATCTGCATTTACATTCATATCAGGTCCAATTGGCAAAGGTGAAGGTTGGTGACAAGGGGCGTCGTTCCCTTCTCTCAGGATAGTGAATGGAACTGGGGCGCTGACCTGGCACAGCGTAACATTGTTACCAGGATAGTCCATATGTGCAAATTGTCCTTAATAGAACAGCAAGAAATGGTAAAACAGTATAAAAGTTCTTGGAGGCTCAAAGAACAAATATGAGTCCGTACCCAGGTACCTTTCTAATAAATCACAGAGGCTCTCATGCGGTGGAGTCTTTCTCTGGGCACATTTCTTTTAAAAGAGCAAAAATCTCAGAGGCTCAGGTTCTTTTGAGTCTATCTCTGGGCACGGTTCCTTAATATCAAGTTGCATAATATAAAACCAGTGCTGTAATACCCCTGATCAACCTGAAAAGGGGGTTAAGGGTAAAAGGTGCAACAACGGAACAGGCACAACGTGGTGTGGGATAGCAAAAGCAGGCAGGAGATCCTGGAAACAAACTTGGCTTGTTGACCTTAATATTTCAGTGGTTGACACCTACCACTGAGCCGTGGATGAACTGGCAGCAGCAACAAAAGACCAGGAAACATAGGAATCCTGTCCTGGAAGGGTTAAGTTCTCAACATCCTTCTTCAGCAAAATAAATCAAAGGCCTAGCAGGCTGATTCACAGAGGCATGTCGTAATCACCCGGCTCTGCTGGCAAATATGGCCTGTAGTAGTCCTCTACAGGAGGATGTGCCCACATCACAGTGTCAGGGGGCAGCTGTAAAGTGAAGGGACCCCTAATAGGTATGGGCCCCATAGGCCTAGGGGCAAACACACTGGTGGACCGTACCAGTCCAGGCATAATGATTGTGGGTTGTGCTGCATTGGGTACCGCCGCCGCAAGCGGTCCGGTGGGCTCTGTGCAGCAATTCACAGCAATAGTGGGTCTTCTTTGGGGCCTTGACGGAGCAATATTAGCAGAAGGTGGTTTACGGGTGGTGACAGGCACCCTTACCTCGTCCTTCTCAGGCGGCGTCTGGATCCTGGCAGTGGCAATCTTGCGCAGCTCCCGCAACTTTTCCTCCAGCCGGACGATCTGGTCACCGATGCTTTCCGTGTCGGAATCGCGGTCCTCTGCTGGCGCCGCCGGCGCAGGTACAGTCAACGATGCGTCGGACGTGGCCGCTGCAGGCTCCGGTGGCGCATCGGGTCTCCTACACTTACGGATATTCTCCAGGGTAACACGGAGTCCCTTGAGATTTTCCAAGTCCTGGATTGTCTTCTCCCGACGAGGCAGCTCGGGGGAAGGATAGGGGCTCAGCCATTTTTCCAACACGGTTGGCTGCCAGAATACATTAGGACCAATGAAAGAGCCCCGCTCCTGGAACGCGTGATGGGCTGGTTGTTCTGGAGAGCGTTCAGGTTCCCGCTCGCAGCCAGAATAGTCCTCTTCTGCCTCCCAGTCCTCCGGTTCTCTCTTGGGATGGGTCACGGCAGTTGCATATGGGCCTCTCAGGCTCTCGGCAGGGGTGAACTCCACTTCCTCTCCCTCGCGGAGGCTATGTTGATACGAAGGGAGGTAGTCTCTCTTGACAGATCTCCTGTTGACGTATAAGTCTCTGCCAGTTAGGTAGTCTTGTATGAACCCGTAGCCACGGGTCTTGTCAAAGGACACCACCAACCCCTTTCTCCTTTCCAGGCGGGGTTGGGTACTGGTGTGACGCTCGTGAATAGTCTTGGTTAGCTCTTCATAGTAAATTTTAGTTTTGGTGTTCCTCTTTATAGCGGCCTCCCGGATCTCTGCCATTAATGAGGACCACTTGAAAGAGGGCTGAAAGAAGTCTCTCCAAGAGCCATAATGGTGCTCTGGTTCTTTCCCCAGTGCCGGGCAGGCGGGTCTCTCCGGTCCCGGAGAGTAGTCCGGTGGAGCGTCCTCTGGCTCTACACCGATATCAGTCATTTTTGGTAACTCAGGCGTGGATGTTGTAGCAGAGCAATCCTCACTCGCCAACATGCTCAATCCTTCTCTGGAGAGCGACAGGGTGGCGCCAATCAGTTCAGCCAGATCCTCCCATTGCACTGGGAGGCCGCCCCCCAGGTATTCCAGTATGGGGAAGGCGGAGTCCATGCTGGCAGACATGCAAATGTCCAGACAGGCTGTGGCGCCTGACCTTGAACCTTTTCCCACTTCTTCATCAAAAAAGCGCCAACTTTTCCCGCCTTTTCGGGATGAAGATGACGCAGCAGCAATTTCAGCAAGCTCAGCGGCCATCTTTGGTAGAAACGCTGTCCATTCACTGACAGCAAGCAGGATGATGAAAAGTCCACAAAACCACACTCCGATGTGGCGATTTCTTTCCTCTTGATAGCGCAACACTGCACAGCGCTTTTTTGAGGTTTTAGGGACACTTTTGGTATGTTTTTCAGTCCACAAAGTCCACTTTAATAAAACAGGCAATTTGTCACTTTGGTCACAGGGCAAACTGTATAAGGCACAAAGTTCACGCTTCTTGCACTAGAAAGCGTGCGTATCCTGTTTGTGACGCCAAAAGAGAGGTGCAGCGTACTCAAGTTAGGTGTAGAAATGTTCCTGGGTGTTGTAGTGCAATTGTGACACTAACCTGAGACAGCTGACTCTCTGCAAGGGCAGGTGATGATAGGTAATGTTCGTGACGCCAGTGCCAATTAAATGGTGGCACGCCGTTTGCTGATAGCAGGAATAACTGAGGAACCATGTGATGTTAAAACAGAACTCAAACTTTAGTAGTCATCATACATGGACACAGATGGAAGCGCAGTTCCTTTGAAGACAGTTGGTTTCAATACATTTGATGCAGGCAGTATATAGCAAGGTGACTTCAGAGTGTTAAACACAGGACTTGCAGTACAGGCGGCTTGCACTCTATTCCTGACTGATCCTGGAACTTAGAAACTCTTCTCCAAGGCCCGATGCCCTAGCTCTGGCTTATATCCTTGGTTTTATAATGATCAAGTACCTCCTCTGTTGTCTTTAGTACCTCTTGCTTTTCTGGGCTTGCCTCTGTCTCTCTCTCTGTTTCCTCAGGCTGATTAACGGTGGTGTTCCTGCTTCTGCATATATAAACTCAGGAGGGGAACCTTTTCCTTGGATCTGGAACCCGGTTACAGGGACTGCAATACCCTCTCCTGGTCTGCAGGCTTCAGGCCTGGACTTGACTCAGACATAGTCTGATCTCCAACTCCAACTCTTTAACTCTAGACTCCAACTCCAGACTCCAACTCCAGACTGCCTCTCCTTACCCTGACTGGGCCTTATATAAACTAGGGCTCCCTAGCTCCCTCTAGTGACTAAGAGCTGAAATGACACCCCTAGCAGGCCTGTACATGCACATTTTACAGTAACAGGGAAGTACATAGCATTACATTAGATTACATTTTATAAAGATGACTTATACCAACTTTCCCTTAAATAAGGGGAAACGACAGCACACAAGTGACCCTTCTGTAGTGACGGGCATTACAGCTCCCGTACACTACATGGGGCTGTCGCTGCCGGATCACGTGGTGAGGCATACACTAGCAGGGCAGCCCTTCCTGGACCTAGTACCAGCACTGCCGTACAACCTGGTGAAGTAGCGAGCAACAGAAGGGCAGTTGAAGCTGGTGCTGTGGCTGCGACGGGGTAACTACTGCAAGTTACCCCGTCGCAGCCACCGCACAGACAGGCCCGTAGAGCCCCTAGAATCCCTGAGGTGCTGGCAAACCCTGATTGGCAGTCACCAACTTCAGCCGCACCATTAGTTCCCCCTTTCCCCGCCCAGTCTGAAGTTCGGGTTGAGACGGCTCAAATCGGTTCGGCCCTGGGATTTTTTTAGCTTTTCTTGACTGCGGAGCTCTTGGACTTAGTCGTGGCAGAGACAAACCGGTATGCCACACAATTTATAACCGCAAACCCGGGAAGCTATTATGCCCAGCCTTTCCGGTGGAAACCAGTCCAAGTTTCCGAACTTAAAATTTTTCTGGGCCTTCTCCTCAACATGGGTCTAACTAAAAAGCATGAATTGCGGTCATATTGGTCCACGAACCCAATTCATCACATGCCCATGTTCTCTGCTGCTATGTCCAGGACACGATTTGAGACCATCATGCGTTTTCTGCATTTTAGCGACAACACCACCTCCCGTCCCAGAGGCCACCCTGCTTTTGATCGGCTCCACAAAATTCGGCCCCTCATAGACCATTTCAACCAGAAATTTGCAGATTTGTATACCCCTGAGCAAAACATCTGCGTAGACGAGTCCCTAATACATTTTACTGGGCGCCTTGGCTTCAAACAATACATCCCAAGCAAGCGTGCCCGGTATGGGGTCAAATTGTATAAGCTCTGTGAAAGGGCCACAGGCTATACCCACAAATTTCGGATCTATGAGGGAAAAGATCAGACCCTGGAGCCGGTCGGTTGCCCTGACTACCTGGGGAGCAGTGGGAAGACAGTCTGGGACTTGGTGTCACCCTTATTCGGCAAGGGGTACCATCTTTATGTGGACAATTTCTACACAAGTGTGGCCCTCTTGAGGCATTTGTTTCTAGAGCGGATTTGCGCCTTGGCACCGCGCGAACTAGTCGCGTGGGCTTCCCCCAAGGGCTCGTTACCACCCGTCTTGCAAGGGGGGAGAAGGCTGCCTTGTGTAACGAAGTACTGCTCGCGGTGAAATGGAGAGACAAGCGTGACGTTTACATGCTCTCCTCCATTCACGCAGACACGACAATACAAATTGAGCGAGCAACCCGTGTCATTGAAAAGCCGCTCTGTGTCCACGACTATAATGCGCTCATGGGAGGGGTGGACTTCAATGACCAGATGTTGTCTCCGTATTTAGTTTCCCGCAGAACCAGACGCTGGTATAAGAAGGTGTCTGTATATTTAATTCAATTGGCGCTGTATAAAAGTTTTGTTCTCTACAGTAAGGCTGGGAGAACAGGATCCTTCCTCAAATTCCAGGAAGAGATCATTGAGAACCTCCTGTATCCAGGAGGTTCCGTGGCCCCATCCACCAGTGTAGTTAGCCGTCTACACGAGCGACATTTCCCCAGTGTCGTTCCTGGTACCTCAACCCAACCGTCACCCCGAAAAAGATGTCGTGTCTGTAGCAGGAGTGGAATAAGGCGTGACACCCGCTATTTCTGTCCTGACTGTCCTGACCACCCTGCCCTATGTTATGGAGAGTGTTTCCGGAAGTACCACACACAGGTACACTTAGCATAGGGATTGCATCTCACAGGACAGGCACACAGGGCTATTAGGGCCCTTTTACTCACAGCTGCTGCAAACCTCTCCTTTCACCTGGGATAAAGTGCATAACGTACTTCGCCACATCTTTGGGCGATTTGCGCTTTGCACATTGTCCCATGGGGAAGGAGAGGTTTGTTCTATAAAGGTAAAAAAAACTAAACAAAAAAAAAAATACCGGTAAGTAAAAAAGTTAACGTTCAGTTAAAAAAGTTAAAAAAAGTTTATATGTTCTGTTCAAAAGTTAATAAATTTATTGCGTTGCGGCCTGGTTTTTTCTTTTTTGTTTTGTTTTTTTTACCTTCCAGGTGGACCAACCGATCGACTAGCTGCAGCACTGATGTGCATTCGGACAGAAGCATTGCTCTGCTGTCAGATTACACGCAAGTCGGTGTATGCGGCGCTGCAAGACGAGATTTCTCCTCTGCAGTAAAAGATACGTTTGCCGAGGCATATGAGCTGAGGAGGTGGCGGTGTTCATATACTTTGGCAAACACTTTGTATATATAAAAAAAAAAATCCCGGCAATGATTTATTTATCCACATCGATTGATGTGAATGGAGAAATCTGGTTTGCCAGGGCATACGAGCTAAGTGTGTATGGATGTTGGGCGGAGCTCCTATGTCCTGGCAGACGCCTTTCCCCTCCTTTTTCTTTTTTTGGCAGAGATTTTTTCATCCACATTGATTGATGCGAATGAAGAAATCTGTGCCTTTCATTTTTTTCTTTCAGCCCAGAGGCTGAACGTAAAAAAAAAATCTCATTACCCGTATGCTCAATATAAGGAGAATAGCAGAAAATCCTAATGCTGGGCATACATGTAATGATTGCGGAGACCCTCAAATGCCAGGGCAGTACAAACACCCCACAAATAACACCATTTTGGAAAGAAGACACCCCAAGGTATTCGCTGAGGGGCATATTGAGTCCATGAAAGATTGAAATTTTTGTCCCAAGTTAGCGGAAAGGGAGACTTTGTGAGAAAAAAAATCAAAACAATCAATTTCCGCTAACTTGTGCCAAAATTTTTTTTTTTCTATGAACTCGCCATGCCCCTCATTGAATACCTTGGGGTGTCTTCTTTCCAAAATGGGGTCACATGTGGGGTATTTATACTGCCCTGGCATTTTAGGGGCCCCAAAGCGTGAGAAGTCTGGTATCCAAATGTCTAAAAATGCCCTCCTAAAAGGAATTTGGGCACCTTTGCCCACCTAGGCTGCAAAAAAGTGTCACACATCTGGTATCTCCGTATTCAGGAGAAGTTGGGGAATGTGTTTTGGGGTGTCATTTTATATATACCCATGCTGGGTGAGATAAATATCTTGGTCAAATGCCAACTTTGTATAAAAAAATGGGAAAAGTTGTCTTTTGCCAAGATATTTCTCTCACCCAGCATGGGTATATGTAAAATGACACCGCAAAACACATTCCCCAACTTCTCCTGAATACGGAGATACCACATGTGTGACACTTTTTTGCAGCCTAGGTGGGCAAAGGGGCCCACATTCCAAAGAGCACCTTTCGGATTTCACAGGTCATTTACCTACTTACCACACATTAGGGCCCCTGGAAAATGCCAGGGCAGTATAACTACCCCACAAGTGACCCCATTTTGGAAAGAAGACACCCCATGGTATTCCGTGAGGGGCATGGCAAGTTCCTAGAATTTTTTATTTTTTGTCACAAGTTAGTGGAAAATGCAGATTTTTATTTTTTTTTCTTACAAAGTCTCATATTCCACTAACTTGTGACAAAAAATAAAAACTTCCATGAACTCACTATGCCCATCAGCGAATACCTTGGGGTGTCTTCTTTCCAAAATGGGGTCACTTGTGGGGTAGTTATACTGACCTGGCATTCTAGGGGCCCAAATGTGTGGTAAGGAGTTTGAAATCAAATTCTGTAAAAAATGACTAGTGAAATCCGAAAGGTGCTCTTTGGAATATGGGCCCCTTTGCCCACCTAGGTTGCAAAAAAGTGCCACACATCTGGTATCTCCGTATTCAGGAGAAGTTGGGGAATGTGTTTTGGGGTGTCATTTTACATATACCCATGCTGGGTGAGAGAAATATCTTGGCAAAAGACAACTTTTCCCATTTTTTTATACAAAGTTGGCATTTGGCCAAGATATTTATCTCACCCAGCATGGGTATATGTAAAATGACACCCCAAAACACATTCCCCAACTTCTCCTGAATACGGAGATACCAGATGTGTGACACTTTTTTGCATCCTAGGTGGGCAAAGGGGCCCACATTCCAAAGAGCACCTTTCGGATTTCACTGGTCATTTTTTACAGAATTTGATTTCAAACTCCTTACCACACATTTGGGCCCCTAGAATGCCAGGGCAGTATAACTACCCCACAAGTGACCCCATTTTGGAAAGAAGACACCCCAAGGTATTCCATGAGGGGCATGGCGAGTTCCTAGAATTTTTTATTTTTTGTCACAAGTTAGTGGAAAATTATGATTTTTTTTTTTTTTTCTTACAAAGTCTCATATTCCACTAACTTGTGACAAAAAATAAAAACTTCCATGAACTCACTATGCCCATCAGCGAATACCTTGGGGTATCTTCTTTCCAAAATGGGGTCACTTGTGGGGTAGTTATACTGCCCTGGCATTCTAGGGGCCCAAATGTGTGGTAAGGAGTTTGAAATGAAATTCTGTAAAAAATGACCTGTGAAATCCGAAAGGTGCTCTTTGGAATATGGGCCCCTTTGCCCACCTAGGCTGCAAAAAAGTGTCACACATGTGATATCTCCGTATTCAGGAGAAGTTGGGGAATGTGTTTTGCGGTGTCATTTTACATATACCCATGCTGGGTGAGATAAATATCTTGGTCAAATGCCAACTTTGTATAAAAAAATGGGAAAAGTTGTCTTTTGCCAAGATATTTATCTCACCCAGCATGGGTATATGTAAAATGACACCCCAAAACACATTCCCCAACTTCTCCTGAATACGGAGATACCACATGTGTGACACTTTTTTGCAGCCTAGGTGGGCAAAGGGGCCCACATTCCAAAGAGCACCTTTCGGATTTCACTGGCCATTTTTTACAGAATTTGATTTCAAACTCCTTACCACACATTTGGGCCCCTAGAATGCCAGGGCAGTATAACTACCCCACAAGTGACCCCATTTTGGAAAGAAGACACCCCAAGGTATTCGCTGATGGGCATAGTGAGTTCATGGAAGTTTTTATTTTTTGTCACAAGTTAGTGGAATATGAGACTTTGTAAGAAAAAAAAAAAATCATCATTTTCCGCTAACTTGTGACAAAAAATAAAAAGTTCTATGAACTCACTATGCCCATCAGCGAATACCTTAGGGTGTCTACTTTCAGCAATGGGGTCATTTTTGGGGTGTTTGTACTGTCTGGGCATTGTAGAACCTCAAGAAACATGACAAGTGCTCAGAAAGTCAGAGCTGCTTCAAAAAGCGGAAATTCACATTTTTGTACCATAGTTTGTAAACGCTATAACTTTTACCCAAACCATTTTTTTTTACCCAAACATTTTTTTTTTATCAAAGACATGTAGAACAATAAATTTAGAGCAAAATTTATATATGGATGTCGTTTTTTTTTGAAAAATTTTACAACTGAAAGTGAAAAATGTCATTTTTTTTGCAAAAAAATCGTTAAATTTCGATTAATAACAAAAAAAGTAAAAATGTCAGCAGCAATGAAATACCACCAAATGAAAGCTCTATTAGTGAGAAGAAAAGGAGGTAACATTCATTTGGGTGGTAAGTTGCATGACCGAGCAATAAACGGTGAAATTAGTGTAGGTCAGAAGTGTAAAAAGTGGCCTGGTCTTTCAGGGTGTTTAAGCACTGGGGGCTGAGGTGGTTAAATTGCACACTGACTAATACAGATGTTGTAGATTTCCCAAAAAGTTTTTTTTTTTTTTTTTTGTAACAGAATATGAAAGCTGTATATATTAAACTTGAATTTAACACTTGCAGATCTGGAAAATACTGTTTTTTGAAAAAAAAGTGTGTTTTTTCAAACCACAGAAAATGATGGGTGTATTTCTACCTTAATATTGCACACTGACTAATACAGATGTTGTAGATTGGCAAAAAAGTTTTTTTTTTATAACAGAATATGAAAGCTGTATATATTAAACTTGAATTTAACACTTGCAGATCTGGAAAATACTGTTTTATGAAAAAAAAAAGTGTTTTTCAAACCACAGAAAATGATGGGTGTATTTCTAGTTTAAATTGCACACTGACTAATACAGATTCTGTAGATTGCCAAAAAGGTATTTTTTTGCTAACAGAATATGAAAGCTGTATATATTAAACTTGAATTTAACACTTGCAGATCTGGAAAATACTGTTTTTTGAAAAAAAAATGTTTTTTTTCAAACGACATAAAATGATGGATGAATTTCTACCATAAAATTGCACACTGACTAATACAGATGTTGTAGATTGCCAAAAAAGTCTTTTTTTGGTAACAGAATATGAAAGCTGTATATATTAAACTTGAATTTAACACTTGCAGATCTGGAAAATACTGTTTTTTTTGGGGGGGGGGGAAAGTGTGTTTTTCAAACCACAGAAAATGATGGGTGTATTTCTAGCTTAAATTGCACACTGACTAATCCAGATGTTGAAACATAGAATAAACCCAGGGTGTCCCAAAAAAGGGGAGGAGAAGGGCGGAAACACGTTGTCCACCCAAAGTACCCCCAATGGGGACACACAAAGATAAAACTCGGCAAAAAGCTCCCGAGCTAAATGGCAGAAACAAAGAAAGCGGAGCTCATTGTACCAAAAAAATGTATAATTTATTGAGACATGATAAAATGACATAGGTAAAACACATGAATAAATGATGCCATAGACATGGTTAGGAGCGGAGGACAGAAAAAGAGACACCACCCTGGGAGCAAGAGCACACGGATCTAAAAGGCATGGTACAAAAAAAGTGTAGGGCACATGAACATCAATGTGAAGTCAATGCTCAAATCCATGTGCAAGATACAACTAAAGTAAAGTACCAGGTGGGCCACCTGTCTGACGCATGAACACCTCTGTATAAATAAACATTGGTGTGCAGACAGCCAGTATGCTATGAAATTGTTGTGCTGCAGACCAATGAGATGTAGAGATGGATAACAATAATAAAAGTAACCAGAGGGAAACAGCGGGAGACAGGAACTCACCACAGAAAAGAACCGTGTGCCAGAACGACCAGGGTGGCGCTACCCCAACGCGCGTTTCGGCGTACCTTCGTCAGGGGGTGTCTCTTTTTCTGTCCTCCGCTCCTAACCATGTCTATGGCATCATTTATTCATGTGTTTTACCTATGTCATTTTATCATGTCTCAATAAATTATACATTTTTTTAATCCAGATGTTGTAGATTGCCCAAAAAGTCTTTTTGGTAACAGAATATGAAAGCTGTATATATTAAACTTGAATTTAATACTTGCAGATCTGGAAAATACATTTTTTTTGAAAAAAAAGTGTGTTTTTCAAACCCCAGAAAATGATGTAATTTGCCCAAAAAAAATGTGATTTGCAATGTCCCAAAAGCTCAGATGCAGTGCTGGTGCACTGAGCTTGTATAAAATGGCCGCCGCCACCTAACTAACAGAATTATAAAAGTATATTTTTTTTTTGGTCAATTGCCTTAGGGCAGGGTAAAACGATTGTGCCCTGCACCCACACAACTATCTCTAGGTAGATCGCTGAGTTAGATTCTCTCATATTCTCTCCCTGAAATCACAAGTTCAGCAGCATCCTCTGCCTACACTTGTAACAGCAGAGTGACGTGCAGCGCTACGTGACTTAAGCTTATATAGAGCCTGGGTCACATGCTGCTCTGGCCAATCACAGCCATGCAATTAGTAGGCATGGCTGTGATGGCCTCTTGGAGCAAGTAGTATGACGCTTGTTGATTGGCTGCTGTGCAGCTTTTCAAAAAGCGCCAAGAAAGAGCCGAACACCGAACCCGAACTTTTACGGAAATGTTCGGGTTCGGGTCCGGGGTCCAAAAAACCTAAAGTTTGGTACGAACCCGAACTTTACAGTTCGGGTTCGCTCAACCCTACTTATCAATATTAAATTTTAGTTCCCAGTTTTTTTTTACCATTCCTCTAGTTTTTCTAAATCCTTTTCCATTTGGTGTATCCCTCCAGGAACATCAACCCTGTTACAAATCATTGTGTCATCAGCAAAAAGACATACCTTACCATCGAGGCCTTCTGCAATTTCGCTGATAAAGGTATTAAACAATATGGGCCACAGAACAGACCCCTGAGGTACCCCACTGGTAACAAGACCATGGTCTGAATATACTCCATTGACTACAACCCTCTGTTGTCTGTCCCTCAGCCACTGCCTAATTCATTTAACAATTTGGGAGTCCAAGAACAAATATTGCAATTTATTGATAAGCCTTCTATGTGGGACAGTATCAAAAGCCTTACTAAAGTCTAAATAAGCGATGTCTACTGCACCTCCGCCATCTATTATTTTAGTCACCCAATCAAAAAAAATCAATAAGATTAGTTTGACATGATCTCCCTGAAGTAAACCCATGCTGTTTTTCATCTTTCAATCCATGGGATTTTAGATGTTCCGCAATCCTCTCCTTAAAGGGAACCTGTCACCAGTTTTATGGTGTCCTAACTAAGGGCAACATAAATAAGTGACTGATTCTCTTAGCAAAATGCTGGGTCACTTTCTTTAATTGACCCAGTCAATCTGCCAACATCTTGTATTGAAAAGCTCCAGCTGATAATGATGAGTCATGAATATTTATGAGCTCCTGACTCTCCCCGCCTACCTGCTGCTGATTGACAGTTTTTTTTCCATATGAATCAGCAGCAGGTGGGCAGGGGAGTGGCTATATCTCTGAAAAAAAAACGCTGGACTCACTGACATCACGCTGGACTGAAATCAGCTCATTAGCATGCGGCATGTGGCATCTTTGTGTGGTAACCATCTGTCACACCAGTAAGTGAATACATCTAAGGTACTTTTGAGTAGTTAATGATTGTATATAATTAGTTAGATTATAATCAAATATCCACATGACAGGTTACCTTTAAAGAGGACCTTTCACCCATTATGACAATGTGAACTAAGTATACATACATGGAGAGCGGCGCCCGGGGATCTCACTGCACTTACTATTATCCCTAGGCGCCGCTCCGTTCTCCCGTTATGCCCTCCGATATCTTCGCTCACTAAGTTATGGTAGGCGGAGTCAGCCCTTGTTCTGCTGTAGCGCTGGCCAATCGCAGCGCAGAGCTCACAGCCTGGGAGGTTCTTTTCTCCCAGGCTGTGAGCTCTGCAATGCGATTGGCCAGCGCTACAGCAGAACAAGGGCAGACTCCGCCTACCATAACTTTGTGAACGAAGATACCGGAGGGCATAGCGGGAGAACGGAGCGGCGCCCAGGGATAATAGTAAGTGCAGTGAGATCCCCGGGCGCCGCTCTCCATGTATGTATACTTAGTTCACATTGTCATAATGGGTGAAAGGTCCTCTTTAAGTATGGTTTCCATTAATTTCCCTACTATTGATGTCAGGCTTACTGGCCTATAGTTGCCCGATTCCTCCCTACTACCTTTCTTGTGAATGGGCACAACATTTGCTAATTTCCAATCTTCTGGGACGACTCCTGTTACCTGTGATTGATTAAATAAATCTGTTAATGGTTTTGCTAGTTCACCGCTAAGCTCTTTTAATAGCTTTGCGTGTATCGCATCAGGCCCCTGTGACTTATTTGTATTATTTTTGACAGCTGACATAGAACCTCTTTCTCTGTAAAGACACATGCATCAAAAGATTCATTAGTCTTTCTCCCTAACTGAGGTCCTTTTCCTTCATTTTCCTTTGTAAAAACTGAGAACAGAAGTATTCATTGAGGCAGTCAGCTAGTTCTTTATTTTCTTTCATATACCTTCCTTCTTTTGTTTTTAATTTGGCAATTCCTTGTTTTATTTTCCTTTTTTCATTTATGTATGTGAAGAATGTCTTATCACCTTCTTTCATTGACTTAGCTAATTTCTCTTCTGCCTGTGCTTTAGGCCTCATGCACACGACCGTTGTGTGCATCTGTGTCCGTTGTTCCGTTTTCCGTGATTTTCTGCGGACCCATTGACTTTCAACGGGTCAGTGGAAAACTCAGAAAATGCACCGTTGTTCATCCGCGTCCGTGATCCGTGTTTTCAGTCCGTCAAAAAAATATGACCTGTCCTATTTTTTTGATGGACAACGGTTCGCGGACCCATTCAAGTCAATGGGTCCGTGAAAAAACTCGGATGCACACAAGATTGTCATCCGCGTCCGTGAAATTCATTGGTGGCCAGTGCGGCCCCCCTCCCTCCCCTGTATTAAATTCATTGGTGGCCAGTGCAGCCTCCCCTCTCCCCCCCCCTAATTAAAATCTCCCCCCCTTTATAATTGGTGGCAGCGGAGAGTTCCGATCGGAGTCCCAGTTTAAAAGCACAGGCAGAAGAGAAATTAGCTCAGTCAGGGAAAGAAGATGATAAGACATTCTTCATATACATAAATGAAAAAAGGAAAATAAAACAATGAATTGCCAAATTAAAAACAAAAGAAGGAAGGTATATGAAAGAAAATAAACAAATAGCTGACTGCCTCAATAAATACTTCTGTTCTCAGTTTTTACAAAGGAAAATGAAGGAAAAGGACCTCAGTTAGGGAGAAAGACTAATGAATCTTTTGATGCATGTGTCCTTACAGAGAAAGAGGTTCTATGTCAGCTGTCAAAAATTAATACAAATAAGTCACAGGGGCCTGATGCGATACACCCAAAGCTATTAAAAGAGCTTAGCGGTGAACTAGCAAAACCATTAACAGATTTATTTAACCAATCACTGGTAGCAGGAGTCGTCCCAGAAGATTGGAAATTAGCAAATGTTGCGCCCATTCACAAGAAAGGTAGTAGGGAGGAATCGGGCAACTATAGGCCAGTAAGCCTGACATCAATAGTAGGGAAATTAATGGAAACCATACTTAAAGGTAACCTGTCATGTGGATATTTGATTATAATCTAACTAATTATATACAATCATTAACTACTAAAAAGTACCTTAGATGTATTCACTTATTGGTGTGACAGATGGTTACCACACTGGCCTCTCCTCACCCCCCGCCCTAATTAAAATCTCTACCCCCCCATCATTGGTGGCAGCGGAGAGTTCCGATCGGAGTCCCAGTTTAATCGATGGGGCTCCGATCGGTTACCATGGCAACCAGGACGCTACTGCAGTCCTGGCTGCCATGGTTACTTAGCAATTTTCGAAGCATTATACTTACCTGCGCTGTCTGTGACCGGCCGGGCGCTCCTCCTACTGGTAAGTGACAGGTCTGTGCGGCGCATTGCTTATAGCACAGACCTGTCACTTACCAGGAGGAGCGCCCGGCCGGTCATAGACAGCGCAGGTAAGTATAATGCTTCGAAAATTGCTAAGTAACCATGACAGCCAGGACTGCAGTAGCGTCCTGGTTGCCATGGTAACCGATCGGAGCCCCAGCGATTAAACTGGGACTCCGATCGGAACTCTCCGCTGCCACCAATGATGGGGGGGGATTTTAATTAGGGGGGGGAGAGGGGAGGCCGCACTGGCCACCAATAAATTTAATACAGGGGAGGGAGGGAGGGGGGGCTGCACTGCCACCAATGAATTTAATACAGAGGAGGGAGGGGGGGGGCCGCACTGGCCACCAATGAATTTAATACAGGGGAGGGAGGGGGGGCCGCACTGGCCACCAATGAATTTAATACTGGGGAGGGAGGGGGGTCTGCCCCCTGCTGCCTGGCAGCACCCGATCTCTTACAGGGGGCTATGATACGCACAATTAACCCCTTAGGTGCTGTACCTGAGGGGTTAATTGTGCGGATCACAGCCCCCCCCCCTGTAAGAGATCGGGTGCTGCCAGGCAGCAGGGGGCAGTCATGTACACAGTTCTTAGTATATTCTAACTTGAAGCGTCCCCATCACTATGGGAACGCCTCTGTGTTAGAATATACTGTCGGATCTGAGTTTTCACGATCCAACTCAAATCCGATGGTATATTCTAACATAGAGGCATTCCCATGGTGATGGGGATGCTTCAAGTTAAAATCTACCAGCGGATTGGAGAAAACTCAGATCCGATGGTATATTAATAGGGACTCCTGACTTTACATTGAAAATCAATGGGGGATGGATCCGTTTGCAATTGCACCATATTGTGTCAACGTCAAACGGATCCGTCCCCATTGACTTGCAATGCAAGTCAGGACGTATCCGTTTGGCTCCGCACGGCCAGGCCGACACCAAAATGACTTTTTTTTACTTTCCTTCATGTCTGGTGATCTTCCAAAAATCACGGAAGACACATGGAAACAAAAACGGAAACGGATCACGAAACAACGGAACCCTGTTTTGCAGACCGTGAAAAAGTACTGTCGTGTGCATGAGGCCTTAGAAGCTCTTATAACATGCATGACCTCTCTCTGCCTAATCTTATAAATTTCCCTGTCATCCTCGTTTTTTTTCATTTTTATAATTACTAAATGCTATCTTTTTTTTTTTAATGATTTTGTCCACTTCTGCTGAGTACCACAGTGGTCTCTTCCTTTTTTTGCTTTTACCGACAAGCCTAATGCAATTATCTGTTGCCTTCAATAGTGCCACTTTTAAGTACCATTTCTCCTGGACTCCATTAAAACTGTTCCAATCTGATAGGGACTCGTATACCACTAATCTAATATTAGAAAAGTCAGTTTTTCTAAAATCTAAAACTTATTTTTTTGTATGGTGTGACTCTGTACTTATAGTAAAACACAGAGACTGGTGATCACTAGATCCAAAGCTTTCCCCTACAGTGATATTAGCTTTCACTGACCAATGAGCATCAGAATAATATGTTAAGCACTCATTAGCTAATGTGCTCTTTTGAAAGAAGAAAGCCCTTTACACTACTGAAGGGATGTCGGCATGAGTACTCACTCCTTCTCAGTTTATTGGTTCCTCCCTCCTTCCCCCTTCCTTAGTTGCCTCACTGCCCCATCTTCTCCTCCCTGCCCCAAGTGCCTCACTGACCCTCCTGCTCCCCCCTGCCTCAAGTGCCTTATTAATCCTCCTGCTTGACCCCCTGCCCCAAGTGCCTCACTGACCCGCCTGTTCCCACCGTCCAATTGCCTCACTGACCCTCCTGCTACCCCCCCACCCCAAATGCCTCACTGCCTCATCTTCTCCCCCCCCCCCGCCCCAGGTGCCGAACTGTCTATTCTGCTGACTGCCCCTTAGGCTCCCTCCTGCACTAGATGCTTTACTCTGCCTTCTCTGCACCATTGTCCCCAAATGCCTCACTGTTCCTTCTCCTCATCCCAAGTTGCCTAATGTCCCCTCTTTTCCTCCCTGCCACAGGTGCCCCACTGCCCCATGTATTCCTCCTTGCCCCGGGTGCCTCACTGTCCCTTCTCCCTCCTCCCCAAAGTGCCTCAGTGCTTCCTTTGCTCCCCCATCTGCCTCAATGGCACCTAACATAGGCACTGCCTCACCTAAGACAGGCAAATATAGGCTTGGTGCAGTTATTGAATTAATGTAGTACAGGGATCAGCAACCTCTGGCACTCCAGTTGTTCTGAAACTACGTACAACCCAAGAATCTTCCTTTCACTTCTATGGGAGTTACAAGAATAGCCAAGTAAGTGCGCTTGCTGGGGGTAGTAGTTTCACAGCAGCTGGAATGCTGAAGGTTGCTGATCCCTGATGTCATAGGTGTTATATAATTTGAAAAGAGCAGTAATGTATCCCTGAGCAGCACATCACTGCTAGGTCATGTGCCACTTGGGGACATGTTACCAGTGTGGATGCAGTCCCCATTGGATTGGAAGTGATGACGTAATGTCTGTAATTTATGCGAAATCTCAGGCAATAACTGGCCTCCACGGTAACGTGCTTGAATGTCACATGAACATTGAGGTCAGTAACTGGCTTAGTCGTCATGTGAACGATGGATGTCACATCATCACTTCTGGTCTGATTGGGTTCGGAAGCCCTGGGGCAGGAAGGGAACACAATTTGCCTTAACTGCCCAGGGCACCAAAACACCTTGTTCCGGCCCTGAAGTACCCTCTTCTGATGTATTGCACATACTAATAAACCATCGGGTTGTGCTCACCCAAATCACCCATAGCTCCCAAACCAGTCCTAAACCAGGATGTGATTCACTGCATAATGCACATGCATCTGGCTCTATCCCGTAGGCTGCAGAACATACATAAGAGGTGCGTAGATTAAGGGGAGGCGAGAATTTTTATTAGGTTAAGGGGAACAGAGGGGGGATTTTAGTGAGTGGGGCAGGCCCTGGGGAGCCTAAATGGAAATTACTGCTCAGTTGGGCTGGGGGAATGAGGCCTAAATGGAGAATAGATAATATGGACATGGTTCTATAAAATGGGGCATGCCCACAGGTTAGCGGGAGCAATACCTGTCTTGCTCTGGGCTATGGCAACCCACTCTACTGTATATTCACAAAAGTTCTGTGGTTAGTTCTCCAAGATGCTTAGAACTACCTCCTTGCTGAGTTCCTTCAAAAACTGTGTGTAAGTGTACCAAAGAAGATTTGATTTGATGTACACCATTAATAAAGCTTTCCCATTTTAAAACTCCTCCTGGCCCCATTTCTTTGTTCTAGCCACTTTTCAAAACTCTCCAGGGAAGCATAAAAAGTGTATAATCACATAATAAAAATGACATGTGCCATGTTCCGTGTATATCCATTCAACACAGTTTGTTCCATTAAAATTTGCATTTTTTGCTGAGTAACTCTGCACCATTTCTGTTGAAACACTAAAAGCAATCTAAAAACTAAGCTACGGTAACTAAAAGCAAAATAGCATCTTTTATAAATATGTAAAAAATGTCTGACTCTGATCTCACCTACCAAGGATTTGACGTTTATTTTTGGAAAACTCAGTAAAGTGCATGGCAGCAAGTAAAAATTAGACATTTTCTAGAAATATCTAAACGACCTTGCTATGATGTTAATACTGGCTAGGGATGCTCCAGGAAGGTTACAAATATTGCAGCAATTCTTGGAAATTTGGAAATTGTCTTTTCTGACAAATTTAAAACTTATAAAGGCTTATATTTTATCATCGTATGTGGCAGAAATCCAGTAATAAATGGCTTACTTAATATTCTATACATTAGGACCCTAATTAATAACATAAATGAACTGATGCATTCACTCGATCTTTATGACATAGGTTTCATAATTTGAGCTTTTTTATGCTAATTTGTATCAAAGTATTTATGCTGTACTATAGTGTAATATGTGAAAACTACTTCCGTATAGATTTAACTGGTGTAAAGGAAAACTTGCTCCGTTGCTGATAGCAACCAATCAGATTTCACCTTTCATTTTTAGAGCTCCTTTGGAAAAATGAAATGTGGAATCTTATTGGTTGCTATGGGCAACAAAGCCAGTTTTCTCTTTATATCAGTTTTAATAAATCTTCCCCTCAGTTGTTGAATAACTTCAGTATTTAAAGGGCATTAGGCAGACTTACCAAATATACCTCAGGGTGAGCTGATCTTAAAAAGGACCTGTCCGTGCTCATAGAATACAAACTGGTGGCATAGCTTTACAGCCACATCTTTACTGGTTCTGGCACTTGGGTTAATTTACAAGACCCAGCTTTTTACACGGTCTTTGCTTCTCCTTTGTAATGGCCGAAGATGCGCCATTTATGACATCATAAATTAGGCACACCTTTGGCCGTTTATGGGCCAGGTGTAAAAAATACTCCAGACCCTGATTGGAGTCGTTTTTAGCCAACATTTACACCTGTTTCAAGCCGTAAACATTGGTAGATTTGTTGAGGACGATGTCACAGGCCTGGCCCCCACCACTCCCTTGACACGCCAAAGAGTTAAACACAGCGCAAAAAGCCAATGTGACAAAATATTGTTGCACAGTCATTAAAAAAATTGCAAAATAGGCCCTTGCTGTTGGGTAATGTGCCTGTCCTTTTAATCTCATGATCTACTTATGCTGGTTCTCAAGTGATATTGAGAGTAGTGATGGACAAACATCTGCTGAGAGGGTTCGCGAACGCGATCGCATGAACGTGATCAAATGGTCTCGAACCGCAAGTTCGCAGCAGGTCCCATTCATTTTAATGGTAGGCGAACCTGATAAACCTTCAGCTCATATTTTCAGCCAAGAAATAATTACTAGAAGTTCACAAATAGTCCTACAACATGGACAGTGACATACCAGATGTATTATTCAAATTTGCGATCTCCATTCATTATTTTTTTCAATGCGAAATATCGGCAATATAATTTTCGCGTACGCGCATGTGCAAATGCACTATACAGTACCCAAATACACTATATAGAAAGTATATTGGTATATAACACCCCGCTTCAATCAGATTTTTTGGAGGGGACGACTGGTATATCACACCAGTAGAAATTATTTGTTCCAATAACGCTTGTCCCTCTATATACCTGCAGTATCGCAGCAGAACCGCACACAACTGCCGCACAATACAAATGCACTATAATATACTTTCTAACATAGAAAGTATATAATAACATTGTACAAGGAAGGCAATCCATTAGAATATACATGAAGATAAAACGTAACCTTTAATAATGTTACTATGAGGGTCCATTCACACGTCCGTAAGTGTTTTGCGGATCCGCAAAACACAGACACCGGCAATGTGCATTGCGCAATTTGCAGACCGCACATCGCCGGCACTATAATAGAAAATACCTAATCTTGTCTGCAATTGCGGACAAGAATGGGACATGTTCTATTTTTTTGCGGAAACGGAAGCACGGATGCGGAAGTACGGATCCGCAAATGCGGATGCGGACAGCACATTCCGGCCCCATTGAAAATGAATTAGTCTGCACCCGCTCCGTGGACGTGTGAATGAAAAAGATATCCCTCAAAATGAAAATAAATTAAATTATTAAAGTTAAGCAAAAAGCATAGATGTGGTAGTCAATAACAAGTGCTCGGCGGTAGAGTTGAGCGAACACCTGGATGTTCGGGTTCGACGAGTTCGGCCGAACTTTCGAAAAATGTTCGGGTTCGGGATCCGAACTCGACCCGAACTTCATCCCGAACCCGAACCCCATAGAAGTCAATGGGGACCCGAACTTTTGGGCACTAAAAAGGCTGTAAAACACACCCGGAAAGGGCTAGAGGGCTGCAAAAGGCAGCAAAATGTAGTTAAATCCCCTGCAAACAAATGTAGATAGGGAAATGATGAGCTAACATAAAATAAATAAAAATTAAACAATATTAATTGGAGTGAGGTCCCATAGCACAGAATCAGGCTTCAAGTCACCCACCAATGGAGAAGGTCACTTACTATTATTTTGACCACAGCACCCAGACAAAGGAGAGAGGTCCCACAGCAGAGAACCAGGCATCATATCACCCACCACAGGAGTAGGCCACCATTTAGTTACTTTGACCCCTACACCCAGACGGAGGAGAGAGGTTACACAGCAGAGAATCAGGCATTTAGATCACCCACCACAGGAGTAGGCCACCATTGAATCAGACCCCGGCAACCATGTCAGATGGCACAAGCATAAGCTTTATATCAATCAGCACAGGAGAAGGCGACTTTGACAGACTTTGACCCCTACACCCGGACGGAGGAGAGAGGTTTCAAAGCAGAGAATCAGGCATTTAGATCACCCACCACAGGAGTAGGCCCCAATTTAATGGGACCCCCGGCAACCATGTCAGATGGCACAACCATCAGCTTCATATCAATCAGCACAGGGGAAGGCGACTTTGAAAGACTTTGACCCCTACACCCAGACGGAGGAGAGAGTTTCACAGCAGAGAATCAGGCATTTAGATCACCCACCACAGGAGTAGGCCCCCATTGAATCAGACCCTGGCAACCATGTCAGATGGCACAACCATCAGCTTTATATCAATCAGCACAGGAGAAGGCGACTTTGAAAGACTTTGACCCCTACACCCAGATGGAGGAGAGAGGTTTCACAGCAGAGAATCAGGCATCATATCAACCACCACAGGAGAAGCCACCATTTAGTTACTTTGACCCCTGCACCCAGGAAGAGGAGAGAGGCACCACAGCACATATTCTGGCATCATATCAGCCACCACAGGAGAAGCCACCATTGAGTTACTTTGACCCCCGCACCCAGGAAGAGGAGAGAGGCACCACAGCACATATTCTGGCATCATATCAGCCACCACAGGAGAAGCCACCATTGAGTTACTTTGACCCCCGCACCCAGGAAGAGGAGAGAGGCACCACAGCACATATTCTGGCATCATATCAGCCACCACAGGAGAAGCCACCATTGAGTTACTTTGACCCCTGCACCCAGGAAGAGGAGAGAGGCCCCACAGCACATATTCTGGCATCATATCAGCCACCACAGGAGAAGCCACCATTTAGTTACTTTGACCCCTTCACCCAAACAGAGGAGAGAGGTTCCACATCAGAGAATCAGGCATCATATCAACCACCACAGGAGTAGGCCACAATTTAATGGGACCCCGGCAACCATGTCAGATGGCACAACATCAGCTTCATATCAATCAGCACAGGAGAAGGCGACTTTGAAAGACTTTGACCCCTACACCCAGACGGAGGAGAGAGGTTTCACAGCAGAGAATCAGGCCTTTAGATCACCCACCACAGGAGTAGGCCCCCATTGAATCAGACCCTGGCAACCATGTCAGATGGCACAACCATCAGCTTTATATCAATCAGCACAGGAGAAGCCACCATTGAGTTACTTTGACCCCTGCACCCAGGAAGAGGAGAGAGGCCCCACAGCACATATTCTGGCATCATATCAGCCACCACAGGAGAAGCCACCATTGAGTTACTTTGACCCCCGCACCCAGGAAGAGGAGAGAGGCACCACAGCACATATTCTGGCATCATATCAGCCACCACAGGAGAAGCCACCATTGAGTTACTTTGACCCCTGCACCCAGGAAGAGGAGAGAGGCCCACAGCACATATTCTGGCATCATACTAACCACCACAGGAGAAGCCACCATTGAGTTACTTTGACCCCTGCACCCAGGAAGAGGAGAGAGGCCCCACAGCACATATTCTGGCATCATATCAGCCACCACAGGAGAAGCCACCATTGGAGTTACTTTGACCCCCGCACCCAGGAAGAGGAGAGAGGCACCACAGCACATATTCTGGCATCATATCAGCCACCACAGGAGAAGCCACCATTGAGTTACTTTGACCCCTGCACCCAGGAAGAGGAGAGAGGCCCCACAGCACATATTCTGGCATCATACTAACCACCACAGGAGAAGCCACCATTGAGTTACTTTGACCCCTGCACCCAGGAAGAGGAGAGAGGCCCCACAGCACATATTCTGGCATCATATCAGCCACCACAGGAGAAGCCACCATGAGTTACTTTGACCCCCGCACCCAGGAAGAGGAGAGAGGCACCACAGCACATATTCTGGCATCATATCAGCCACCACAGGAGAAGCCACCATTGAGTTACTTTGACCCCTGCACCCAGGAAGAGGAGAGAGGCCCCACAGCACATATTCTGGCATCATACTAACCACCACAGGAGAAGCCACCATTGAGTTACTTTGACCCCTGCACCCAGGAAGAGGAGAGAGGCCCCACAGCACATATTCTGGCATCATATCAGCCACCACAGGAGAAGCCACCATTGAGTTACTTTGACCCCCGCACCCAGGAAGAGGAGAGAGGCACCACAGCACATATTCTGGCATCATATCAGCCACCACAGGAGAAGCCACCATTGAGTTACTTTGACCCCCGCACCCAGGAAGAGGAGAGAGGCACCACAGCACATATTCAGGCATCATATCACACACCACAGGAGAAGGCCTCTTTCAGTGATTTAGGCCTTTGGACCCAGACAGAGGAGAGAGGCACCACAGCACATATTCTGGCATCATATCAGCCACCACAGGAGAAGCCACCATTGAGTTACTTTGACCCCTGCACCCAGGAAGAGGAGAGAGGCCCCACAGCACATATTCTGGCATCATATCAGCCACCACAGGAGAAGCCACCATTTAGTTACTTTGGCCCCCTGCACCCAGGAAGAGGAGAGAGGCACCACAGCACATATTCTGGCATCATATCAGCCACCACAGGAGAAGCCACCATTTAGTTACTTTGACCCCTTCACCCAAACAGAGGAGAGAGGTTCCACATCAGAGAATCAGGCATCATATCAACCACCACAGGAGTAGGCCACAATTTAGTTTATTTGACCCCTGCACCCAGGAAGAGGAGAGAGGCCCCATAGCACATATTCTGGCATCATATCACACACCACAGGAGAAGGCCTCTTTCAGTGATTTAGGCCTTTGGACCCAGACAGAGGAGAGAGGTCAGAGATTAGCTTCATATCCCCCAGCACAGCAGAAGACCGCTTTATTTGACTTAGGCCTCAGCACCCAGACAGAAGACAGAGGTAGCATGGCAGAGGTTATGGCTTCATGTCACCCGTTAGTTTAACCGGCCACTTTCATCTGGTTAGGCCCCGGCGCCCAGACAGAGAAGAGTTTCATTCAACTGTGGGTTTCATAAAATTTGTATCAAATAAAGAAGTGGCCCGTAGCACAACAAGACATGTTTTAGGCAGTTAATAAGGACTACTCTGCACAAGGGAGGGACAGGTCCTGTGGGATCCATGCCTGGTTCATCTTTATGAAGGTCAGCTTGTCCACGTTGGCTGTGGACAGGCGGCTGCGCTTGTCAGTAATGACGCCCCCTGCCGTGCTGAATACGCGTTCAGATAAAACGCTGGCCGCCGGGCAGGAAAGCACCTCCAAGGCATAACATGCTAACTCTGGCCACGTGGACAATTTCGAAACCCAGTAGTTGAATGGGGCCGAACCATCCGTCAGGATGTGGAGGGGTGTGCAGACATACTGTTCAACCATGTTAGTGAAATGCTGCCTCCTGCTAACACGTTCCGTATCAGGTGTCGGTGCAGATAGCTGTGGCGTGGAGACAAAACTTTTCCACATTTCTGCCATGCTAACCTTGCCCTCAGATGAGCTGGCCGTGACACAGCTGCGTTGGCGACCTCTTGCCACTCCTCTGCCTTCACCTTCCACCTGTTCCCCTGTGACATGTGGGAATGCTCTCAAGAGCGCCTCTATCAGCGTGCGCTTGTACTCGCGCATCTTACGGTCGCGCTCCAGTTCAGGAATTAAAGTGGGCACATTGTCTTTATACCGGGGATCCAGCAGGGTGGCCACCCAGTAGTCTGCACACGTTAAAACGTGGGCAACTCTGCTGTCGTTGCGCAGGCATTGGAGCATATATTCGCTCATGTGGGCCAGGCTACCCATGGGTAAGGACAAGCTGTCCTCTGTGGGAGGCGTATCGTCATCGTCCACCGTATCCCCCCAGCCACGCACCAGTGATGGGCCTGGGCTGCCACCCCGCTGTGAACTTGCGTCATCCTCGTCCCCCTCCACCTCCTCCTCCTCATCCTCCTCGTCCTCCAGTACAGTGCCTTGGCTGGCGACTTGTGAACCTGTCCTCTGCTGCTTAAACAAACCTCCCTCTGAGCCACTTCGAACAGACTGGCCCGAAAGTGTTCGAAACGAGCCCTCATCCTCCTCCTCCTCCTCCACCTGGGCCACCTCCTCTAACATCATTGCCCTAAGTGTTTTCTCAAGGAGACATAGAAGTGGTATTGTAACGCTGATAACAGTGTCATCGCCACTGGCCATGTTGGTGGAGTACTCGAAACAGCGCAGCAGGGCACACAGGTCTCGCATGGAGGCCCAATCATTGGTGGTGAAGTGGTGCTGTTCGGCAGTACGACTGACGCGAGCGTGCTGCAGCTGAAACTCCACTATGGCCTGCTGCTGCTCGCACAGTCTCTCCAGCATGTGCAAGGTGGAGTTCCACCGGGTGGGCACGTCGCATATGAGGCGGTGAGCGGGAAGGCCGAAGTTCCGCTGTAGCGCAGACAGGCGAGCAGCGGCAGGATGTGAACGGCGGAAGCGCGCACAGACGGCCCGCACTTTATGCAGCAGCTCTGACATGTTGGGGTAGTGGTGAATGAACCTCTGCACCACCAAGTTCAGCACATGCGCCAGGCAAGGGATGTGCGTCAAACCGGCTAGTCCCAGAGCTGCCACGAGATTTCGCCCATTATCGCATACCACCAGGCCTGGCTTGAGGCCCACCGGCAGAAACCACTCGTCGGTCTGTTGTTCAATACCCCGCCACAACTCCTTTGCGCTGTGGGGCCTGTCCCCCAAACATATGAGTTTCAGAATGGCCTGCTGACGTTTACCCCGGGCTGTGCTGAAGTTGGTGGTGAAGGTGTGTGGCTGACCGGATGAGCTGGTGGAAGCAGTGGAGGAGGAAGCCGAGTAGGAGGAGGAGGCTACAGGAGGCAGAGAATGATGCCCTGCGATCCTAGGGGGCGGAAGGACGTGCGCCAAGGAACTGTCCGCCGGGGGCCCAGCCGCCACTACATTCATCCAGTGTGCAGTTAGTGAGATATAGCGTCCCTGGCCGTGCTTACTGGTCCACGTATCTGTGGTTAGGTGGACCTTGCCACAAATGGCGTTGCGCAGTGCACACTTGATTTTATCGGACACTTGCATGTGCAGGGAAGGCACGGCTGTCTTGGAGAAGTAGTGGCGGCTGGGAACCACATACTGCGGGACAGCCATGGCAATCAGCTGTTTGAAGCTGTCTGTGTCCACCAGCCGGAATGACAGCATTTCAAAGGCCAGCAGTTTAGAAATGCTGGCGTTCAGGCCAAGGGCTCGAGGGTGACTCGGGGGGAATTTGCGCTTCCTCTCTAAGGTTTGAGATATTGAGAGCTGAACGCTGCTGTGTGATATAGTGGAGACGCTAGTTGACGGTGGCGGTGGTGGTGGTGTCGGTGGCACATCCTCTGTTTGCTGCTCGGCAGGTGGCAACATTCCTCTCGAGGCGGAAGCCGAGGCAGCAGCGGTAGAGGGAGCAGGGGGAGCCTCAGCGAGTGCCTGGTTTTTAAGGTGTGTACCCCACTGCAGTTCATGCTTTGCATGTAGATGCCTGGTCATGCAGGTTGTGCTGAGGTTCAGAACGTTAATGCCTCGCCTCAGGCTCTGATGGCAGAGCGTGCAAGTCACTCGGGTCTTGTCGGTAGGACATTGTTTAAAGAAGTGCCATGCCAGGGAACTCTTTGAAGCTGCCTTTGTGGGGCTGGGTCCCTGTTGGCGATGTCCAGTAGCAGGCGAACTCTGGGGGCGGCGGCTCGTCTGCTTTGGCCCCCTGCTCCCTCTTTGGCTTCGCTGTTGTCTCGGTCTCACCACTACCTCTTCCTCTGAACTGTGAAAGTCATCGCCACGACCTTCAGTCCATGTGGGGTCTAAGACCTCATCGTCCTCTGCATCGTCTTCCACCCAGTCTCCCTCCCTGACCTCCTCCTGTTCAGTCTGCACACTGCAAAAAGACGCGGCAGTGGGCACCTGTGTTTCGTCATCATCAGAGAGTCGGTGACTCTGCTGTGGTGGTATTCCCATGTCCTCTTCATCTGGAGACATAAGTGGTTGTGCGTCAGTGCATGGTATGTCTTCCTCCACTGGGGAAGGGCTAGGTGGACGCCCCTGGGAAACCTGGAAGCAGAGTCTTCAAACAGAAGAAGAGACTGCTGCATAACTTGTGGCTCAGACCGTTTCCCTGATATGCTTGGGGGTGATGTGACAGACTGATGGGCTTGGTTTTCAGGTGCCACCTGTGCGCTTTCCGCAGAAGACTGGGTGGAAGACCATGTGGTGAACGTGCTGGAAGCACTGTCGGCCACCCAATCGATTAATGCCTGTACCTGCTCAGGCCTTACCATCCTAAGAGCGGCATTGGGCCCCACGAGATATTGCGGTACATTCTGCCGGCTAGTTGAGGGAGTTCGTTCCCTACTGTGTGCGCCTGGGGCCGAACGGCCACGTCCTCTACCAGCAACAGAGGCTCCACGGACACCACCACGACCGCGTCCTCGTCCCTTAATAGTATTTTTCTTCATTGTTGCGATTCAACTCGCACCACAATGAAATATATTATTTTTTATAAGCAAAATCCCCTCAGTGGAATACTTTCAGTCTTTTGACTGTATGGATTACAGATGGAATGACTGTTATATGTGAGTACCGCTTTCTTTGACAGATTCTAGTATGGGTACATATATGTTTTCCCAACCCCAGCACATTAGTTTGCTAATTCCAGATGTATGAAACGCAGGCCTAACTGTATCTAGTATATTGAACGCCAGATAAACTAACTTGGCCTTTTTTAAATAAAAAAAATTCCCTCACTGGAATACTTTCAGTCTTTTGACTGTATGGATTACAGATGGAATGACTGTTATATGTGAGTACCGCTTTCTTTGACAGATTCTAGTATGGGTACATATATGTTTTCCCAACCCCAGCACATTAGTTTGCTAATTCCAGATGTATGAAACGCAGGCCTAACTGTATCTAGTATATTGAACGCCAGATAAACTAACTTGGCCTTTTTTAAATAAAAAAAATCCCCTCACTGGAATACTTTCAGTCTTTTGACTGTATGGATTACAGATGGAATGACTGTTATATGTGAGTACCGCTTTCTTTGACAGATTCTAGTATGGGTACATATATGTTTTCCCAACCCCAGCACATTAGTTTGCTAATTCCAGATGTATGAAACGCAGGCCTAACTGTATCTAGTATATTGAACGCCAGATAAACTAACTTGGCCTTTTTTAAATAAAAAAAATTCCCTCACTGGAATACTTTCAGTCTTTTGACTGTATGGATTACAGATGGAATGACTGTTATATGTGAGTACCGCTTTCTTTGACAGATTCTAGTATGGGTACATATATGTTTTCCCAACCCCAGCACATTAGTTTGCTAATTCCAGATGCATGAAACGCAGGCCTAACTGTATCTAGTATATTGAACGCCAGATAAACTAACTTGGCCTTTTTTAAATAAAAAAAAAATTCCCTCACTGGAATACTTTATGGCTTTTCACTGTATGGATTACAGGTGGACTGGTATTAGTAGGGGTGACACAAGCACACCCAAGTCCCTGATGTAGGATTTCTATGGCACAGACCACTATTACAAGTGATTAATGGACGTTGGGAGAGATTGTGCTGCAGCACTAGTCCCAAGATGGCCGCCGCCTATCAGCCCAGTAACATGTGCCACAAAATGGTCTGCACAACCTTTAAAAAAAATAGCCTTGGACTGTGCTGCTAAATCGCTATTGGTCTGAATCCCAGGTGTAGATGTCTGACTTGTTTGGAGCTTTGGAATGCACACTGTGGCAGCTTCTGCTGCAGCACTACAAGTCGCAAAATGGCGGCCGGCGGTCAGCCCAGGTACATGTGGATGGAAAAAATCACTCTGGCCACTCTAAAAATAGCCAATCCCTATCAAAAAAGCAGCTCAGCTGCAGTTGTTCAGATGAATCACAGGTGGAGGAGAGAAATTTGCTTCCAGTTATTCAATTATCCCTGCCTATTCTCGCCCTAGCATCAGCTGCGTCTATCCCTGTTCTATTCACATCGGGAGTGAGCACGTCCCGACATGCGCACAAGCTTATAAAGAGGCTGAGTCACATGCTGCACTTGGCCAATCACAGCCTTGCCAATAGTAGGCATGGCTGCGATGGCATCTTAGGGCAAGTAGTATGATGCATGTTGATTGGCTGCTTTGCAGCCTTTCAAAATGCGCCAAAATACATGCCGAACGACGAACCCGAACTTTTACGAAAAAGTTCGGGTTCGGGTCCGTGTCACGAACACCCCAAAATTCGGTACGGACCCGAACTATGCTCGAACTGTTCGCTCAACACTACTCGGCGGCACTAAATCAGGTGTTCGGCGGCACCAAATCAGAAACCATATGTCCTACCACAATCCGGGGGGTTAGTTGCGCCGCTATCTGCGACTTCACCCCACTTATGCTAGTTCTAAAATTGTGGGCGTGGCATGGGCGGGGAAGGGGATGGTCGGCAGGCCTGTCTCATTCATCATTTTCTACTCCTGGTTTAGGTGTAGAAAATGTTCTAAATGTAAGACAGCTTGGAAGCTGTCTTACATTTAGAACTGGTACTGGATGCACCAAAGTTATGGAGAGGCCTGCGCAGCAAGTTCATAGAACAAGTAGGACTGAAACACTGATACTTGATCAGTGAGTAGCTTGTCAGGACATCCATATGACAATAAGAAGCTCTTCAAGAGTGCAGCGGCTGTAGTTTTAGCAATTAGGTCTTTCACGGGTCTATTACAAACTTGTGGAATGATCTATGACAGTCAAGCAGCTCTACTTTTTGCATAGAGCCAGAGCCACAGTTCTTTCTCCACTGGTGGTGTAGGGTCTCAGGTCTATGGAGACCTGACGGCTCCGTAGGTCTTGGGCCTGAGGTGTTGAGCGTCTTGCTAGGCAGAATCTACATCCACCCACTGTTCATTTGCAGAGACTAATTCTTTTTTAGCAGGTAGCTTGGACAAGGTGTCAATATTGTCATTAGGCTTGATAGAACTGTATTTGATGGAGAAAATAAAGTTTGGGAGCCTAAAGGCCGACCTTTGTTCCAGGGCTCCCAGACATGCAATGTTCAAGTGAGCCAGACGTTATTATCAGTGTAGTCCATGAAAGGTGTGGCCACTAAGTAATCCTTGAACTTGTCAGTTACGGCCCTCAAGGCCAGGAAATCTAGTTAGAATGAGCTATAATTTAGATTTTTTTTGCTTCAGTACTCTCAAGGATCTGCTTGTATATACGATGACTCTTTCTGTCCCAGCTTGGACCTGAAATAATATGGCTCCAAAAGTTTTCTTGCTGGCATCCATATATAGACAGAATGGCTTCTCACGCCACTCAACTGCTATCTTAGCATTTTGACAGTTCTTGGGATGACCCTTCAGGAGCTCTTGAAGGGGATCTGCAATTTGAAAGAAGTGTGGCACACCGTAAACACCCTGTAATAACTTGCATAGCCAAGGAATCTCTTGATCTCTTTGACTGTTTTTGAAGTGGGCCAGCTGTGTACAGCATCTATTTTGTTAGGGTCTGGCTTAATGCCTTTGGCACTCACAACTTGTCTAGATACTTGACTTGTGGCTTTAATACACAACACTTAGAAGGGTTTATCATTAGCCAGTGATGGGCAAGGGTCTGGAACACTTCGGCCAAATGTTGGAAGTGCTCTTCCCAGGTTTTGGAATAGACAATCACGTCATCCAGATAGAGAAAAACTGTCTTGAAGTTCTTGTGCCCGAAACATCTCTCCATCAGTCTTTGGAAGGTCCCCTTGGCCTTTGCCCAGCCTGAAAAGCATGTGACTAAACTCAAACAGGTCCATAGGGGTAGTAAACAATGTCTTCTCCTTATCTTCAGGCGCTATGTGGACTTGCCAGTTGCTACTGGTCAAGTCCAACATAGGAAAATATGCAGCTGATCCCTCTGAATCTTCATTGCGTGGCATGGGATATACATCCTTGGGCGTGAAATTGTTTATCTTGTGATAATCCACACAGAAGCAGACATTTCCATGCTTTTTTTTCACAAGGAGCAAGGGGGCAGCCAATGGGCGGTGACTATCTTGAATGATGTTCATCTCCTTCATCTCCTGTATTATCCTCTTCTCCTGCTGGTACATGGCGGGTGGCACAAGTCTGTATTTTTATTTGATATACAGCAGCTTTACCATAGTCCATGGGTTGTTTGCTAAAGACTTCGTGATATATATTCGCCACACTAGCAAATCTTCAAATTGTTTAGAAGAGGTAGTGTCATCTCCAACATGATGTTCAGCTCACTAGGACTAGTAAGGGAGGATTTGTGGCCAGATTAGCTGCTCGAAGTGACAGCTGAACAGCAACAGAAGTAGTGTCCATTATGTCTTGGCGATTGACTTGAAGCAGGTGAGCAACTGGGTAGTGATTTTTAAACTCCACTGGCTGATCACTTAAGTTGACTAGGCTTATAGGGACTTTCCAGGCAAAAGTATGGTCCTCCAAATGCATAGGCTCCACTAAGGCCTGATAGTCCTGGCTTTGTATACCTATGCAGGCACGGCACCATAACAAGGTCTCTGCTCCAGGTTGCAGCGTAACATGCTATACATCCTTAATGGGGACACAGCAATTTTTCCATTTTTGATTGACGAATCTCTGCTGGACATTCCTCTTGGAAGAAGCCATAGTAAAACACGTGTCAGGGGTGGGAGGTCCCCATTGATCTGTAAGGCTAATTGATTGTCTAGTAGCTAGATGTCTTATATATGTTTTTCTAATGGGTATTTAAAATTGTTTACTTTAGTATTAATATCATCTAGCTTCCTATGCATATTTTGGGAATGAATTTTCGTCCCTAGACCTATTAACGTATAATATATATATTATGCTATCATACATTCAAATTTCTAGTTTTTTGATATGGGATCCTCTTGCTATACAGTACAGACCAAAAGTTTGGACACACCTTCTCATTCAAAGAGTTTTCTTTATTTTCATGACTATGAAGGCATCAAAACTATGAATTAACACATGTGGAATTATATACTTAACAAACAAGTGTGAAACAACCGAAAATATGTCATATTCTAGGTTCTTCAAAGTAGCCACCTTTTGCTTTGATTACTGCTTTGCACACTCTTGGGATTCTCTTGATGAGCTTCAAGAGGTAGTCCCCTGAAATGGTCTTCCAACAGTCTTGAAGGAGTTCCCAGAGATGCTTAGCACTTGTTGGCCCTTTTGCCTTCACACTGCGGTCCAGCTCACCCCAAACCATCTCGATTGGGTTCAGGTCCGGTGACTGTGGAGGCCAGGTCATCTGGCGCATCACCCCATCACTCTCCTTCATGGTCAAATAGCCCTTACTTTCAAAGTTTTCCCAATTTTTCGGCTGACTGACTGACCTTCATTTCTTAAAGTAATGATGGCCACTCGTTTTTCTTTACTTAGCTGCTTTTTTCTTGCCATAATACAAATTCTAACAGTCTATTCAGTAGGACTATCAGCTGTGTATCCACCTGACTTCTCCTCAACGCCACTGATGGTCCCAACCCCATTTATAAGGCAAGAAATCCCACTTATTAAACCTGACAGGGCACACCTGTGAAGTGAAAACCATTTCAGGGGACTGCCTCTTGAAGCTCATCAAGAGAATGCCAAGAGTGTGCAAAGCAGTAATCAAAGCAAAAGGTGGCTACTTTGAAGAACCTAGAATATGACATATTTTCAGTTGTTTCACACTTGTTTGTTATGTATATAATTCCACATGTGTTAATTCATAGTTTTTATGCCTTCAGTGTGAATCTACAATTTTCATAGTCATGAAAATAAAGAAAACTCTTTGAATGAGAAGGTGTGTCCAAACTTTTGGTCTGTACTGTATGTGATCTGCTGTTTTTAATATTGTTTTATATAACATGAAACGGTCCTGAAGGGCCCTACAGCATGTGACGATATTTGTGACATTTGAACTCCAGAATTCTGGCGCAAAAGGCATAGTAAATGCCCCCAATTATGTTACAGATAAGTAATTTACCATAAGCTGCAACTTTTATATACCCAAGACTGTCAACTGTCAAGAAGCTGTCTAGAAATTTCTGGACATTTTGTAAAATACACTTTTTGTTTGTGAAAAAAGAAATTATATATATTTTTTTTATACTGGTGATGCTTGAGCTGATTGCTGTGAATGTAATTATCATCATTCTATGGCTCACACTAAATGTTGGTAATGAGGTCATATCATATATCGAGCAGCAGACATGTAATTTTTTACATTAACCCCACACCTCCACCAAATGTCAATCTATACACACCCCAATGCTACCCAATCCCCTTTGTGTCCCCACACAATATAATTCCCCTTCACAGTAGTTATGCACTGTTAGTGCCCTTAAACAGTAGTTATGTTCCTTTAGTTCCCTCACACAGTAGTTACGCCCCCTAGTGCTACCACATAGTAGTTATACCCCATTGGTGCTCCCATGCACTAATAATTAGTGTTGTGCGTGAATATTCAAAAAGCTAATTTTTATTGCGAATATCGGCACTTCGATAATTTGCGAATATTTAGAATATAGTGCTATATACTCGTAATGACGAATATTATTATTATTATTATTTTAAACACAGTACACATCAGGTGATCATCCCTCCCTTCTTCTAGCTTGTGGGCCAATGAGAATGCTTTGTCACAGCTTAGCAACATCCTTAGCAACCAATTTAAAAGTTGCTTACCCCACTCCGGTATTTCACTCACATTACGCAAATAATACATTGGCGATTTTCGCAATCAATGATATAATCTCGAAATTTACAAATTCGAGAATGTGACGAATATTCTACAAAATATTCTCGAAATATCGCGAATTCGAATATTGCCCCTGCTGCTAATAACTACTAATGATGCTCCGTTAGTTCCCTTATTCAGTAGTAATGCCTCTAGTGCCCTCACACAGAAGTTGTGCCCCATTAGTCCCCCACACAGTAGAATGCCCCCTTTAGTGCCTAAATTTGTGCTGACGTCACAGATTATTTTGCCCTTCCTCTGATCCGTCAGAACAATAACCCCTGTCTGTGGAGAATCCACCTTCACTCGTTCAGCATTTGGTCAGTAATCCATCAGTATTGCTAAAGCCCAAAAAAACAGGAGTGGATCCAAAACAGAGATGACACATGAATGGAATCCTTACATGTCTTCTTTGTTTTGTACCCACTCCTGCTTTTGGCTACCAAACTATAAGCCAGTTCTGATGCAAAATAAGGACCATGTCATGCAGGCCTTACAGCTGTTACATAGACAGGATCTGTTGTGCGTCTCATTTTTTCCTTCATTCTGACAGATCAGAAGAAGGGTCAAATAAATGATGATGATGTCAGCCAGGTTGAAAGTCAAAATAGTGGCCCAGTCATGTAGTGGGGAGGATGGGAACAGCATGAGAAGTCCACAGAGTGGCCCTATGACATAGTGGTGAAGTGGCAGCAGCATGAGGAGACCACATAGTGGCTCAATGACAGAGTCTGGAGGTGGCAGCAGCATCAGGAGGAGGCTACAGATTGGCACAATGACAGTGTGGAGGTGGCAGCAGCATTAGGAGGCCACAGAGTGGCACAATGACAGAGTGTGCAGGTGGCAGCAGCATCAGGAGGAGGCCACAGGGTGGCACAATGACAGTGTGGAGGTGGCAGCAGCAGGATCAGGAGGCCACAGAGTGGCACAATGACAGAGTGTGGAGGTGGCGGCAGCAGCAACATCAGGAGGAGGCCACTGGGTGGCACAATGACAGTGTGGAGGTGGCAGCAGCATCAGGAGACCACAGAGCGACCCGGTGACAGAGTGGGGAGGTGGGTGGCATTACCAGTACCAGCTGAAGAAGGAGCACTTGGAATCAGATGTGTGGCATCAGGCGGGTGGCAGCATCAGAATAGTAGCTGAGGCATGTAGCCAGAAAAAAACGGTCTTTTTTGTCAAAGTGTGGGTGTGGCACCATGGATGATCTAGTCTGATGCATCAGGCATTGGTGGGTGGAAATCCTAGCTGATCCACGCCTGATTCATCTTGACAAAGGTCAGTCTCTCCACATTTTATGTGGACAGGCAAGTACTTCTTGGGGTAACTATGGCCCCCGCTGCACTAAACACCCATTCTGATGCCACACTACTGGCCGGGCAGGACAGCTTTTCCAGGGCAAACTCTGCCAGTTGCGGCCACAAATCCAGTTTGGCTGCCCAGTAGTCCAGTGGAGCTTCAATGTGGGGTGGCAGGGTGCTGTCCAATTATGCCACCACCTGCTGGTTCAGGTCCTGCTCCAGGTCTAGCTGCTGGTGCTGGTGCTGGTGCTGGTGAGTAGTTTCTTCACTAGGCGGGTGAAGAAAGTTGCTCATCAGCAACTCTAAATTCAAGTTGCTGCTGATGGAGCTGGAACTGCTCCTACCCCCCCACCCTGCCACAGCAGCCATGGCAGAAGAATGTGAGCACAGAGGGCCCCCCAAGTCAGACTTGCGAGAGGATGGACGATGGCGCAGATAGGCAGCGGCCAACTGACTACATAGGATGTCTCTATAGTAGTTTAGTTTGTCATCCCTCTTATCGGGTGTAAAAAAGGCCCCCATTTTGGACCCGTAGCGAGTGTCCAACAAGGTGGAGATCCAGAAGTCATCCCTCTGCCGAATGCTGACAATTTGGCTGTCACTACGCAAGCAAGTGAAGTGAGCATGCATAGGGCCATTTGTGCAAATGACTCGGAGGGACTCCCTGCCTCCATCTCCACTGCACACTGCCACGGTGTTTCTGGGTCCTCTGCCTTGTCTTTCACATCGCCATGTAGCTTTTCTGGCTGCTCCTCCTCTCCTGTCACCTGTGTAGAAAAACCACCCATTTTGCTACACATTGCTTGTGCTCCAATGTCCTCCTCCTCCTACAGTTCAGCCCCTCAAGTCTCATGTGGCCGTGAGATCTAGGCTCCAAGTCTCCAGTCCTCTGACCAGCCAGATTTACCAGCATCTGCTCTAGGACATGAAGCAGTGGAATGACATTGTTAATCCCGTAGGCCTGGCCACTGACATATAACGTGACCTCCTCAAAGGGCCTGAGCAAACGGCAGGTGTCATGCATGAGCTGCCACTGGCTGACATCAAAGTTACACAGGGGAGTACTTCTGTCCGCTTGGATCATAAAGAAATCGTTTATGGCCTTTCTCTGTTCGTATAGTCTGTCCAACATATGGAGGGTGGAATTCCAACGGGTGGAAACGTTGCATATCAGCCTATGTTGGCGGATGCCGCTCTGCACTGCAGCTCAAGGAGGGTGTGCTTTGCGGTGTACGAGTGGCTGAAGTGCATGCAAAGTTTCCTGGCTATTTTTAGGATGTATTGCAGATGGGTGGAAGACTTCAGGAACCGCTTCACAACCAGGTTGAACACGTGTGCCAGCAGGGCGCATGGCTCAGTCCTCCTTGACGCAGCGCCAACACCATGTTCTTCCCATTGCCGGTCACCTTGGTTCTGATTTTGAGTTGTCGCGGAGAAAGCCAGGATTCAATTTCTTTATGAAGGAAATGGAGCAGTTCCTCCCCTGTGTGACTCCGTTCGCCCAGGCAAATGAGGTGCAGAACAGCGTGACACCGCCATGCCCTGCACATGTGATATGCTGGAGGGGCACTGTGAATTGTCCCTGCCATGGAAGCTGAGGACACAGTTGAGGAGGAGGAGGCAGAGGCGAACATTGACGCAGGACCAACGGCGTGAGAACATAGAGGCGGAAACAGCGCCATCTGGCCGAATTGCTGGTGTGGCTGTACAGGAACCACATTCACCCAGTGGGCCATAAAGGGCATGTATTGTCCCTGACCATAGTTACAGCTCCACACGTCGGTGCTGCCGTGCACTTTGGCAGACACCGACAGGCTCAAGGACTGGCCCACCTTCTGTTCTACATATGTGTGCAGGGCTGGTACTGCATTTTTGGCAAATAAATGACTCCTTGGGACTCTCCACCTCGGCTCAGCACAAGCCATCAGTTCTCTGAAAGGTGCAGAGTCCACCACTTGGAAACGGAGGAACTGTAGCACCAGCATCTTGGCCAGGAGCACATTCAGCTTCTGCGCCATTGGATGAGTGCACACATACTGTTGTCTCTTAGCAATCGCTTCGGTGATCGATTGCTGATGGAATGACGAGGAGTAGGAGGGCGAGGAGCAGGAGCATCAGGACCAGCAGATAATGGGAAAGACTGACAGCTCCCTTTGGCTGAGTTGGTGGAGCCTTGACTGCCTGAAACCTGGTGCGTGCCACTGGGTGATGCAGCGTTTGCTGTGGCAGGCTGGACCACCACATCAGAGCCACGGTTCTCCCAGGCAACTTTATAGTGATGCTGCATATGTTGACGCAGGGTCGTGGTGCCAACATTGGCACCATGTCCACGCTTCACCTTCTGCCATAGATTCTACAAAAGGCCATGTTTACCTCTTCCGATAGCTTAACAAAAAATGGCCACACCCCTGAGTATGTGATTTTACCCTCTACTGACTGACAGCTACCGCCGCTGCTTCGTGAACCCCTGCACCACTACTTTCCGGGCAGGTAGGCTCCTGCGAAGCGCGTGGTCTACTCCTGGCACGTTTGGCTCCTGACCTCCCACTGTTGCCACCCTGCTAACTCCCAGCCACGCTAGCGACTTGCTGGCTTTGCCGCTATCTCACGGGCAAGCTGCCACCTTCTTCTCCAGATGATGATGAAGGCCCTAATTCACCCGGCTCCGAAGTGCGATCAGCTACAACATCATCGGGTACTGTCTGCACGTCACTGATGTCCTCCTCAACGGTCTCTGACCGCTCGCAACACCAGCTCCCACGCTACTCTCCTCATCACTACTTGCCCTCCTACCGGAGGAAGCGCAGATATCTCCTCGACATCTTGGCTGGCCGGTAGCTGCTAACTGTCCTCTAGTAGCTTGTCCTCGCTGTATAGTGGAGCTGCGCCCACAGCATATAATACTTCTCTGGCTGAGGTAACATCAAAGGACAGAGGCAGGTTGAGGACAGGTGAGGGCACAGGGCCTCCTCCCGGGCCATGCCAACTATGGGTTGTGTCTGAAAAACCCACCGACTCTTGACTGGGGATGTCTGATGTGACTTGGCATGCAGTGGATGACCGAGTCAATCTGTTAAGGAATAGTGTCAATCGAGGCTCACCTGAGTCTGAGTACACCCGAGCTGGAAGTATGGAGTCCAGTGGCAGAGGCCCACAGAAGCAGGAGGCAGGTAGCGCGGTCGATCAGTCCGGGTCGGCAGCAGAGATGGCAGCGAGGTAACAGCAGGAGTAGACGGAGGCGTGGTCGGTGGTAAGCAGTAAGTCAATGCAGGCGGCAATTCAGCGAGGTCAAAACGGTCCGGGTTGGCAACGATGGTAAATCAGCAATAGCGGTGGAGGAGCAGAGAGGAAGCTTGCTACAGGCTTGGAGGCACAATAACCAGCAAAGGGCTGTGTTCAAGGGCTGGGTTTTATAGGGAAGTAGCAGGTGCAAGAGATTGGAATAATCAGCAGGTCAAGGCAAGGACAAGAGAGGTAGTTAGAAGTTAGCTAGAGAACAGTCCAGGGAGAGACGGTAGCCTAGTGGGTAGAGCTACTGCCTGGGACATGACTGGCCACAGGTTCGAGTCCTGACAGTACTCCCCCCCCCTTCCAAGGTGACCTCCGGGCACTGCAGGGAAAGGCTTATCTGGGTGACTCAGATGGAACTCCCTGACAAGTCTGGGGGCATGAATGTTCTCCTCCGGTTCCCAGGAGTTGTCTTCTGGAGGATAACCTTTCCAGGAAATCAAGTATTGGATTTTGCCCCGGTGGAGTCTGGAGTCAAGGATCTTTGAGACAATGTACTCCTCTTCGCCTTGTACCCTTACTGGTGGTGGGGGGGGAGGATGGCGGCCAGGGAAGGTGTTCTCTACAAACGGCTTGAGAAGGGAGCAATGGAAGACTGGGTGCACCCTGATGGAATGTGGGAGGTCTAGCCGGAAGGTGACTTCATTCATCCGGAAAGGCCCCAAGTATTTTTGGCCCAATTTCTGAGCAGGTACCTTCAGTCTTAGGTTTCTTGTGGAGAGCCACACTTGATCTCCTATCTGAAAGTCCGGAGCGGGTCTACGACGTTTGTCTGTCGCCCGCTTAAAGCGTCTCTGAGCCTCAAGGAGATTATTGGAAATGTTCTCTTGTGCCTCTTGTAAATTTGCCAGGCGTTCGGCCACAGCTGGAAGCGTGGAGGTGATGGGCAGGGGTGGGATGAAAGCTGGATGCAGGCCAGTGTTGGCGTAGAAAGGACTGTAATGGGTGGAACTGTGTTCCGCATTATTGTAGGAAAACTCGGCCGTAGGAAGGTGGTCCAACCAGTCATCCTGCAAATGAGTGATGAAACAACGTAGGTACTGCTCGAGGGTCTGGTTTGTTCTCTCTGTCTGCCCATTAGACTGGGGATGGAAAGCGGAGGACAGGTTTACCGTGATCCCAAGGGCCAGGCAGAAGTCTTTCCAGAATTTAGAGGTGAATTGCACTCCTCGGTCAGAGACCACATCATCTGGAACCCCGTGTAACCTAAAGATTTCACGGAATACTAGGTCAGCCGTCTGTTTGGCGGTGGGTAGGCCCTTGTAGGGGATGAAATGGGCCATCTTGGTAAGGCGGTCCACGACGACCAGGATTGTGTTCATCCCTTTTGAAGGGGGTAGGTCAACCACAAAGTCCATAGAAATTGAACCCCAAGGGCGGGAGGGGATGGGGAGTGGTCGCAGCAGCCCCACGGGTGAAGAGCGGGGAGTCTTTTTGCGGGCACAGACCGTGCATGAGGAGACAAACCTTTTAGTATCTTTCTTATACGTCGGCCACCAGAAGGAGCGGGACAGGAGTTCCTGGGTCTTTCTTGTACCTGGATGGCCAGCCAACTTGGTATCGTGGTTATATTTTAGTACATCGAGCCGTGCCATTTCTGGTACGTACAGTTGTCGACCCAGGTATACCCAGAAGCCACCCTTGAGGGTGAGGTTGACGTCTTCTGCTGGGTGGGTGAGGAAGGGGTCCTTTTCATAAGCCTTCTTGATTGACCCCAGGAGTTCCTTTGGGTAAGTAGCTCCTAAGACATTTTTCTCGGGTAGAATGCTGGCTTGGCCCTTGTTGTCCTGTGAAGGTTCAGAGAACATCCTGGAAAGGGCATCTGCTTTGCCATTCTTCGACCCAGGGCGATATGTGATAATGAAATTGAATCGAGAAAAAAAAAAACTCCATCTGGCTTGTCTGGCGGAACGCCTCTTGGCAGAACGGATGAATTCGAGGTTTCGGTGGTCAGTGAACACAGTTATGGGATTGATGGCCCCCTCCAATAGATGTCTCCACTCCGAGAAGGCATCTTTGATTGCCAGTAACTCCTTATTCCCGATGTCATAGTTCCTCTCTGCGGGGGACATTTGGCGAGAGAAGAAGGCGCAAGGGTGTAAAAGCATCTTTTCTCCCGTACGTTGTGATAGGACAGCGACTACTGCGGTGTCGGAAGCGTCCACTTCGATTGTGAATGGCAGTTCGGGATTAGGATGGATCAGAATTGGAGCAGACGTGAAGAGGGATTTAAGCTTGGTGAAGGCTTCCTGTGCTTCGGGTGTCCAGGAAAAGGGCACAGTCTTTTTGGTTAAGTGGGTAATTGGAGAAATGATTTTTGAGAAGTTCCGAATGAATTTTCGGTAAAAGTTGGCGAAGCCGACAAACCTCTGTATTTCTTTTTCGTTCTTAGGGGGAGGCCAATCTATTACAGCCTGAATTTTCCGAGGATCCATACTAAGCCCTTCCGGGGAGATGATGTAACCGAGAAACTGGGTGGTGGTCTGTTCGAACTCGCATTTCTCGAGCTTGATGTAAAGGGACTGCTCGCGAAGTCTTTGTAACACCCTGCGGACATGTTCGCGATGTTGATCGAGATTTTCCGAGAAAATTAAAATATCGTCCAGGTATACCACTACGAACAGATCCAGCATGTCCCTAAGGACGTCATTAATGAAATGTTGGAAAGTGGCTGGGGCATTGCAAAGTCCGAAGGGCATAACTAAGTATTCAAAATGTCCATATCGTGTGCGAAAGGCGGTCTTCCATTCATCCCCGGGGCGAATGCGAACCAGATTATAGGCCCTTCGAAGATCGAGTTTCGTAAAGACTTTCGCCGCCCGGAGTCTCTCGAGAAGTTCCGAAATCAAGGGGAGAGGGTAACGTTTTTTTACCGTAACATCATTCAGCTTGCGATAGTCAATGCAAGGGCGTAGAGAGGAGTCTTTTTTCTCCACGAAGAAGAAGGGTGCTCCCGCGGGGGAGGTGGAGGGTCGAATGAAGCCCTTCTTTAGGTCCTCGTCCAAGTAGTCCTTCAGGGCCTTGAGTTCAGGCTCCGAGAGGGAGTAGATGCTGCCGAAGGGTATTTCAGCCCCAGGTAATAATTCAATTGGGCAGTCGTATGGTCGATGCGGGGGCAGCTTGTCTGCGTTTTTTTTTTCGCAGACATCCTGAAACTCACTATATTGTGGAGGCAACATCTCCTTGACCGTTGGTTCCGAGATGATAGATACTTTGGGTGTTGGGGAAGAAGGTTCATGCAGACAGTTCGAAGAGCAGAACTCGGATGTGAACCGTAGACAGCGGGTTTCCCAGTCCACCGAAGGGTTGTGAGTGGCTAACCACGGGATGCCCAAGATCACCGGAAACTTGGGGGAGGAAATCAAAGAGAAGTGGATCGTCTCGTGGTGGTCGGTTTTAATGTGGAGCTGTAAATCTGTGGTCTGATGTGTAACGGGTCCCGAGGAGAGTGGGGACCCATCCACTGTTTCCAGATCGATGGGGGCTGTCTTGGTTACAAGCGGAATGTTGTTCTCGTGAGCAAAAGTTTGATCCATAAAATTGTCGCCAGCCCCGGAGTCGAGCATTGCAGAACAGAGAAGTTGTCGATCCCCGATGGTAATGACAATTGGAATGGTGAAGTGGGACCCGGTGGCTGCTAACTCAGTTGTCTCTGCCGTCACCGGTGGGATTGCGGCCTGCCGCTGCTCTCGCAGTTTAGTGACGGCAATGGTTCTGCGGGATTTGTTGGGGCATTTGATGGCAATGTGCCCTGGCTCCCCACAGTAAAAGCAGAGGCCTTCGGCCAGTCGTCGTTCTTTTTCTGCTACGGACAGAGTTTTGCGCACTGCGTCAACCATCATCGGCTCAATGGGAGGTTGGGCGACCTGCTGGGTAGTAGAGTAAGTGGGTCTGTCGCCTTGGAACCAGAGCCTTTCTTTCCTTCTCTCGGTGAGCCTCTGATCCATACGGACACACACCTGAATGAAGTCGTCCAAATCATCCGGGGCTTCAAGTCTGGCAAGTTCATCTTTGATCGCCTCCGATAGACCTCGCCGAAATTGGCTCCTTTGAGCAGCTGGGTTCCAGTTGGTGTCTGAGACCCAGCGGCGGAACTCGGCGGCGTACTCGGCGACAGAGCGTCTTCCCTGTCGAAGACTGTGTAGTCTTGCCTCAGCTGTCGCACAGCGATTGGGGTCATCAAAGACCTGGCTCATAGCTGTGATGAAAACATCCAGATCGTGCAGCAGACGGCTATTGGTTTCCACGTATGGAGACGCCCATGCCAGGGCCTCATCCGTCAGGAGGTTAACAATGAACAATACTTTCTTCTCGTCAGTGGAAAAGGGGGCCGGATGCATCCGGAAGTAGATACGGCACTGATTGAGAAAGCCCCGGTACTGGCGACGATCTCCATTGAATTTCGAGGGTAGTGGCATGCGGGTGTCTGCAGCCGCGCCGCGTATGTCCAGGAGTTGCCGTTGGAGCTCAATGATCTCCCCCTGTTGACTCTGTACCAGGCCTTGGATTTGCGAAAATTTCTCCTGGTAGGTGGTGCCGAACTCTTGCAGCTCAGACACCTGCTTGCGCAGGGTGGCGACTGCGGACTCCATTTTTTTTTGGGCTGGTTATTCTGTTAGGGAATAGTGTCAATCGAGGCTCACCTGAGTCTGAGGACACCCGAGCTGGAAGTATGGAGTCCAGTGGCAGAGGCCCACAGAAGCAGGAGGCAGGTAGCGTGGTCGATCAGTCCGGGTCGGCAGCAGAGATGGCAGCGAGGTAACAGCAGGAGTAGACGGAGGCGTGGTCGGTGGTAAGCAGTAAGTCAATGCAGGCGGCAATTCAGCGAGGGCAAAACGGTCCGGGTTGGCAACGATGGTAAATCAGCAATAGCGGTGGAGGAGCAGAGAGGAAGCTTGCTACAGGCTTGGAGGCACAATAACCAGCAAAGGGCTGTGTTCAAGGGCTGGGTTTTATAGGGAAGTAGCAGGTGCAAGAGATTGGAATAATCAGCAGGTCAAGGCAAGGACAAGAGAGGTAGTTAGAAGTTAGCTAGAGAACAGTCCAGGGAGAGACGGTAGCCTAGTGGGTAGAGCTACCGCCTGGGACATGACTGGCCACAGGTTCGAGTCCTGACACAATCATTCAAGTACCGCTGGGTTGCTGGTCAAGACACGACCGCTAGATGACACAGGGAGCTCAGGCCTCTCGCTGTGACTCCTGCTGTCACGCCCTCTTACTCTACTGTGACCTGTGCCTGCGCCAGAAACATTTAGGACTCTGCCACACCCTTGTGCAGGGCCTGGCACTTCTCTGTCTGACATACTGTTAGATCAAATAAATAAATAAAAAGGAAAATAAAACACCCCAAAAAAGTCTGTAATTTTCTCACTTCACCACACAATGGCTAATAAGCCCTTTTTCCCACTAATACACGCCAAAATGGGCTTTAAAACATACAACTGCACCGCTGAACTGCAAATAGGCCCTTACTTTTTTCCACTTATACAGTCCACAAAAGGCTTTAGAACATATAACTGCACCGCTGAACGTCAATTAATATATTTTTTTTGCCACTAATAGACACCAAAAAGGGCTTTAGAACATATAACTGCACCGCACAAGGGCAAATAAGACATAGAAATATTTCCTTGTAATAAACCCTGTTAATGGCTATATCAAACAGCACTTGTACCCCAATAACAAGAACGGTTTGCTGGAATTACAGAGCTATATCATGGCAATTTGGATCCCCAGTCAGTGCAGCAAGGTGTAATAGGATTGTTCCTATTACCCAGGCTGTAAACTCCCCTACTGAACCCTGTTCTGCTTCAATACTGTGGAATGAGTCCTCCCTATCCTTTCCCTACACTTCTAATGCTCTTTTCCTGATCTTCTATTGAGCAAAATATAAGTCTTTCCTAGCACTGTCCCTAGCGCCTGCTAATGTCTCTGTCTGCACTAAGTACACTGGAAAATGGCTGAATCCAAGATGGCTGAGGCTATTTATAGGGCTGTGACATCACAGGGCTGGCTGGCTGCTTGGCATTGTGGGTGATCCCTCATTCCCAGAGTTTCTTGCTCCATGTCCTAACACGTGCAGCAGCCATTTTAGGAAAAAATGTGATTTGTCACCACGAAGGGTGAGGATATTTGGATTCAGTGTGAATCTAATTTGTTATGAAATTCGGATCTAATTCTTTGATTCGCTCATCTCTAGTCACCACCAGTGGCCATGCGTTTACCCATAGCCATATATGTCACTGTCACTTTAAAATTCCTAATGCTGGCTTGCTGTTAAAGAGCTTGAAATGAGTTGCAGACAGTGATAGGAAATCGAAGAATGTCATCCACAGTTTTTCAGGGCAATTGAAGCGCTTTCCATTCAGGTTGAATTTAGTCTGATTATTCTGATTGATTCGGCTGAATTGAATCTGAAATTCTAGAAATTCGCTCATCACTTTGTGTCAAATAAATTAAATAAAAAACTGCCACTTGTGAATACAGCTGAAAAAATGTAATTAAACAACGCCCATGTTCCTCTTAACTTTTGGTCTGTGACCTACTATCCATGGAGTCAGTAAACAGATCAGTCTATTGCTGTGCACACATGTGCTGTATATTATTTAACAATCACCATAATGACTTAATTAGTTTATTACCAAAAAAACTTCAAAGTAATGAAATTACCAAGCAATTGATTCTCTCTGCTGCAGTCTGTAATCAAGATGCCACCCTGATCACTGTAATTTTCTAGTGCAAGCACTAGCCCACAGCAGAGGAACAAGACCGAGGATGAGTTACTGCATGGAAGTAGTGGCAAAGCAATACACTCATGTAATATACAAATATCGACCATAAAGATCTCTTATTAGACTTTTTTTTATGTAAGGGAAAAAATCAAGTCACTGATGACAGTGATGTGGCTCCATTTGAAGTGTTATAGCTAAAGTAAAAGCCACTTAAGACCTGAGATAGAAAATTTAGACTGAGGTTCCATATAGTCTTAGGGATAATGCACATGACCGTGGTTTTTGTCACGCATCCGATCCACATTTTTCGCGGGTCAAATGCGTACCCATTTACTTCAATGGGGCTGCAAAAATAATAGAACATGTCCTATGCTTGTCTGTTTTGCGGACAAGGATAGGGCAGTTCTACAGAGGGCAGGATGTTCCATTTCGCTAAATGTGGAACACAAGCAGCAATTTGTAGCTCACAAAAATGCATGAGCCCTGAAAAGGAACTTGTCACCACGAAAATGCAATGTAAGCTTGTTATAGAGCAGGAGGAACTGAGCAGATTGATATATAGCTTTATGGCAAAATGCTCACTATAACATTTACATTCCTACTCATTCTGAGCTTTGAAGTCCAGGAGGTGGTCCTATCAGTGACTGACAGCCTGTCCTCTATTACTTTGTATACAGAGATAGCTGACAGTCACTGATAGGACCACGTCCTTAACTATATAGCCCAGAATGAGCAGGAATTTAAAATAATAAATTACACGTTTTACAGAATCTTTTCCCATAAAACTATTTATCAAGCTGCTCGGTATCTCCTACACTAAAACATGCTGCCCTCAGCACAAACACCATGTTCAATGTGACAGGTTCCCTTTACCATGATATGTACTGTAGCAGGAGGCACCATATTTATTAAGAGGCAGCCAAAAACATTTACACCATCTATGAGCTGCATAGATTTGCAGAATAATTGTCAACAGTTTCTGCAATTAATTATAGAAAACTTGTCAGGAAGTGGAAGTCTTCCTACTTAGCGTAAAATTAGGATGACAGGCTACTGTCAATCACCATCTCAAGAAGTGGGGTCCCACTCCCTTCATGACTATAGCCCGCTGAGATGAAGGAGTGTTTTTCAAAACGAGGTGGCCTTTTGGGGTGCATTCACTGTATTCAACTTCTTATGTTACATGATATTTCAGTTTCTATTTTTTACTTTGTTCAAAATCCTTTTTCTCCCCAATTTTTATTTTTAAAACAGTCAAATGATGCTGTTCCCAGTCACATCCTGTGTGAAAAAAAATAATTATTTATGGCATTCTTTTGTTGCTATAGCACATTTACAGGGATTACCTGAGTTTTTATTTAACTCGAACAACCCTTTTAAAGATAAAAAAAAAAGGAAAGGCCAAAGGTTTAAAGTAATCTTCAAAGAGAAAAGTCACACCAGCGTTATTCTTTTACGGCATTGAGTTCCGTCCTAGAGGCTCAATACCGGAAAAGAACTGATCAGTTTTATCCTAATGCATTCTGAATGGAGAGCAATCCGTTTAGTATGCATCAGGATGTCTTCAGTTCAGTCTTTTTGACTTTTCAGGACGGAGATAATACCGCAGCATGCTGCGGTTTTATCTCCAGCCGAAAAAACTGAACACTTGCCTGAATGCCGGATCCGGCATTTTTTTTTCATAGGAATTTACGGATCCGGTATTTAAAAATGTAAAAATGTGAAAAAAATAAATACCGGATCCGTTTTGCCTGATGACATCGTAAAAACGGATCCGGTATCAGGATCCTGATCAGTCTGAAAAATGCCTGATCAGTCTGAAAAAATGACGTGCAGTTTTCCTGATCAGGCAGGCAGTTCAGGCAACGGAATCAAACAACGCAAGTGTGAAAGTACCTTAAGGCCGGGTTCACACGAACGTGTGTGACCCGTGCCTGTGAAGCGGGCCGCAATGCTTGTTCGCCGGCCGTAGGTCAGCCGCATCGGATCGCGGACCCATTCACTTTAATGGGTCCGCGATCCGCCCGTTCCGCTAAAAGATAGGACTTGTTCTATCTTTTAGCGGAACGGAAGTACGGGACGTAACCCCACGGAGGCACTCCGTAGTGCTTCCGAGGGGTCCCGTCCCGTGCGGCCGTTCCGCGATTCCGGATTAGCGGACCCATTGAAGTGAATGGGTCCGCATCCGTGATGCGGAATTCACACGGAACTGTGGCCGTGTATTGCGGCCCGCGATTTACGGGCCGCAATACGGCCACAGATCACACACGTTCGTGTGAACTAAGCCTAACACATGTATACTGTGTCTGCTCCATTTCTTACCTCTCTCTGTGCCAACAGGCCTCTGATTTCACAGAAAGCTGACTACAACTATATATGCTGGGAAAGGAAAAATATGCTCCCCCTGCGCTCCTGTTATCTTACCGGACAGATCTACCTGGATAGGGAGATCCCGCTGCTTACTGTCTAGTGAGGAGCTATTGTTCTCCTCAGAATAAGGTAAAGAGAGAGGGGTATATCACCCTTTAGGTGATACAAGACAGATAGCGCTGGAGTGTGCGGTCAAGATGGCTGGTCCCATAAACAATACTGGCCTGGTGTAGTGCTGATAGTGTCAGCGATGGTCTGATGCAGTATTAGTAGTAATATTATTATAATAGTGTATGTTAATTATCCTTTGGGCGGAAGGTAAAGCAGAAACTAAAACTGAAAACTGACATGTGTTATAACAGCAGTGTCACTACCTTATTGTTCATCCGATGTCGATTCCTCAGTTTGTGGTTGGATCTGATGAAAAGTAGGAGTTGGTTGCTCCACGATTCTTCTGCTGGTCCTGTTGTAGCAAGATTCTTTTGCTGGTCCTGTTCCTTTAAGACACGGCGTCCTCCTGGCTCACCTCCTAGCAGCAGCGCGGCCCCGGCCGGAAGCACGCGCAGCGTGAGGGAGCTTGTTGTTCTGTTGCCTGGGAAACCGTTGGTGGTGACGTCACCGCTTTGAGTACAGGAGCCTCCGTAGGACAAAAGACTACCTACGCGTTTCAGAGCCTGTCGGGCTCCTTCGCCCGCGTAGTTTCTGCTTTACCTTCCGCCCAAAGGATAATTAACATACACTATTATAATAATATTACTACTAATACTGCATCAGACCATCGCTGACACTATCAGCACTACACCAGGCCAGTATTGTTTATGGGACCAGCCATCTTGACCGCACACTCCAGCGCTATCTGTCTTGTATCACCTAAAGGGTGATATACCCCTCTCTCTTTAACTATATATGCTGCACTAATTAAAAACAGCCTGTGGACAAGATAAGTTAGTTAGGAGTGCACAACTAAAAGGGAGATTGACACACTTCCAAATGCATACTGTAAAAAAAAAAAAAATGCCATGGCGGAAATTACAAATGTAGCATAAAATTAATGGACTAATAGTATATTCACTATATAAAATGATTATGAGGTACTTATAAAATATATTTTGATCAAAATCATGTTCATATCCACGACAGCAAGGTGACCTCAATCTGAATAAGAACCTTCTCTGATACCTCTCTATGTGGGTTAGTTATAGCTGTAAAAGCAAACAAGGACTACCAGCAACAGCACACTGCCATGCCCAAAGACACATGCAAACACTGAAAACACAAATTAGGCTCCATTCACACGTCCGCAATTTCGTTCCGCATTTTGCGGAACAGAATTGCGGACCAATTCATTTCTATGGGGCAGCACAGCATATTCTATTAGTGCCGGCAATGTGCGGTCCGCAAAATGCGGAACGCACATTGCCGCTGTCCGTGTTTTGCAGATCCGTGGATCCGCAAAACACGTTGCAGACGTGTGAATGGAGCCTAAATGCAAATTGCATTACTACTATTCTTACTATATGAAAATTAGAAGCTCTTTGCAGATATTTTTTATCAAAATTGTGTCAAGGCCATCTATTATCGACAATGTCGCTTCCAACAGTGAGGACCTAAACTATCAGACTTGCCAAAAGCTGCGAAAAGTCTTATAGTGTACTGTAGGTCCCCTTTTTTCACATTTTTTGGAGGTGCTGGACAGGTCTAACTTTGCTTATTGCTTTAGTTATAGTTGTAGTCTGTTCTCCCAGAATTCAGAGGCCTTCTGGTACAGAGAGAGGTAACAAATGGAGCAGACATGTGGAACCTGCATACCCTGAATTAAGAGGCTGGAGGTACAGTCATGGCCAAAAGTTTTGAGAATTACATAAATATTGGAAATTGGAAAAGTTGCTGCTTAAGTTTTTATAATAGCAATTTGCATATACTCCAGAATGTTATGAAGAGTGATCAGATGAATTGCATAGTTCTTCTTTGCCATGAAAATTAACTTAATCCCAAAAAAACCTTTCCACTGCATTTCATTGCTGTCATTAAAGGACCTGCTGAGTAATCGTATTGTTAACTCAGGTGAGAATGTTGACGAGCACAAGGCTGGAGATCATTATGTCAGGCTGATTGGGTTAAAATGGCAGACTTGACCTGTTAAAAGGAGAGTGATGCTTGAAATCATTGTTCTTCCATTGTTAACCAGGGTGACCTGCAAAGAAACGTGTGCAGCCATCATTGTGTTGCATAAAAATGGCTTCACAGGCAAGGATATTGTGGCTACTAAGATTGCACCTCAATCACCAATTTATAGGATCATCAAGAACTTCAAGGAAAGAGGTTCATTTCTTGTTAAGAAGGCTTCAGGGCGTCCAAGAAAGTCCATCAAGCGCCAGGATCGTCTCATAAAGAGGATTCAGCTGCGGGATCGGAGTGCCACCAGTGCAGAGCTTGCTCAGGAATGGCAGCAGGCAGGTGTGAGCGCATCTGCACGCACAGTGAGGCGAAGACTTTGGAAGATGGCCTGGTGTCAAGAAGGGCAGCAAAGAAGCCACTTCTCTCCAAAAAAAAACATCAGGGACAGATTGATCTTCTGCAGAAAATATGGTGAATGGACTGCTGAGGATTGGGGCAAAGTCATATTCTCTGATGAAGCCTCTTTCCGATTGTTTGGGGCATCAGGAGAAAGGCTTGTCTGGAGAAAAAAAGGTGAGCGCTACCATCAGTCCTGTGTCATGCCAACAGTAAAGCATCCTGAGACCATTCATGGGTGGGGTTGCTTCTCATCCAAGGGAGTGGGCTCACTCACAATTTTGCCCAAAAACACAGCCATGAATAAAGAATGGTACCAAAACAGCCTCCAACAGCAACTTCTTCCAACAATCCAACAACAGTTTGGTGAAGAACAATGCATTTTCCAGCACGATGGAGCACCGTGCCATAAGGCAAAAGTGATAACTAAGTGGCTCGGGGACCAAAACGTTGGTCCATGGCCTGGAAACTCCCCAGATCTTAATCCCATTGAGAACTTGTGGTCAATCCTCAAGAGGCGGGTGGACAAACAAAAACCCACTAATTCTGACAAACTCCAAGAAGTGATTATGAAAGAATGGGATGCTATCAGTCAGGAATTGGCCCAGAAGTTGATTGAGAGCATGCCCAGTCGAATTGCAGAGGTCCTGAAAAAGAAGGGCCAACACGGCAAATACTGACTCTTTGCATAAATGTCATGTAATTGTCGATAAAAGCCTTTGAAACGTATGAAGTGCGTGTAATTATATTTCACTACATCACAGAAACAACTGAAACAAAGATCTAAAAGCAGTTTAGCAGCAAACTTTGTGAAAACTAATATTTGTGTCATTCTCAAAACTTTTGGCCACGACTGTACAGTACATGGAATGTCTTGCCAGAGCTGTCAGAGCCATTGCTTCTATAGTGGAGGTGAGTTAGATAATCTTTAATCCCAAATCACCACATATGCTGACGACCTCCTCATTTATTGTTCTAACCTTGCCATAGGCCCTTCTAATATCCTCAAAGAGTTCACAACATTTGGTAATTTGAGTAACTTTAAAGTTAACTTTTATAAATCAGAGGTTTTGAAGGTCACTCTGAACCTTCAGCCACACATTTTATGTACGGTATATCTCTTTCGGACCATTCCTATCCCATTGCATGCTCAATTCTTTAAAATTTTTCAATATTTGTTTATCGATTTTGTTTGGGCTGGGTCCTCTAGCCGATTTGGGTAAAAGCCCCTTATATGCCCAAAGGATGGGTGGGAGGAGGTTTATCTGACCCTCCCACATATTATAAAGCTGTTATCTAATCTTTTCTGGACTGGTTTCACCATGGATCCTCTAAATGGTGGATCTAGTTTGAGAGCGTAGAAAAGGTTCTTCCTTTACAGGGGTTGTTATGAATGTCCAGGGGGACAGGCCTGCGTTCCTACCTTTTCTGGTGGTGCGTGTTTTACAAATCTAGAATAGAGGCGTGGTAACTCTGGGCCTCACTACCCTCTGACTATGACTGACTATGGCCCTATGACTACCAACTTTATCAGTCTGAGCTTCCATTTGGGTATGCGTAGGTCAAACCTTTTGGGCATGCACTCAGCAAATGATCCTAGGGTGCAGCACTGTGTATACTTCCTTAATTCGACCTTTGGAGTTTTTCCCAGGAAAGGAGGTTAGGGGGGAGATTAATAGCAGTATGGTCAACTCTGTAGCTTTCTTCCTTCTTTTGGCGGAATCTCCACATTGTCTATGGAGTCTCCCTCCAACAACTTAACCAGGTTCTTTTTATTTACTTTTTATTCTTTCTTTCTCTTCCTGACTTTCTTCCTCTGTTCTTAGGCCCTGTTTGTGTCTGGTCTGTTTTTCTGCTGTTTGTGTTGTTACATTTTACGATATTATAATACCTAGTATGCGGCTTCTTTTTGTGTTTCATAGGTTTGTCCTTTGCAACCTTGATTTTACAAAACACTGTGTACTTGTAATTTAGGTATGTTACCATTGCTATTGTTTGAATAAGTTATTGAACAACAAAAATTTACTATAGGGCTCAGAATTTTCTAGTAACATCCCTGTATGTGATAATGAGATGACTGCTGAAAAGTAATCTGACCAAATCAAGAAATGTCACCTATTATTAGGTTTGGTGGCAAGTGTGAAATCTGCAGAATTTTTGAATTTTGTAGAAATATAAAAAATTGCAAATAACATAAAAAAATCTTTAAAAAGATGTTTTATATAAAAAAAACTCTTTCACACCTATGTCCTCATTTCCTTTTCTCTGCTCCGTTAGAGAAGCTGAATAACAAAAATAATGGAGGGGCCAGATCAGTCACATAAATGTGCCGATCGGAGCTGTACTAAATCTATTGACTACAATGGAGTCTGTTTAGTTTCCATTTGGGATCCTGTATTTTTCGGACAAAATTATTTTTTTTATCTGCTCTTTTTGATGGAATCTGCAATGGAAGTCCTGAACTTAACTTCCAACACAGATGGGAACAGGCCCTTAAACCAGAGGTCTCAAACACAGGGCCCGCTGGCCACCTGTGTCCCTTGAGACAATTATCTGCAGCCCACGATACCTCAAGGGCGGGGTGGACACTAGAAACTAATAAGCACTTCCATTATGAAAGTGCTCATTAGTACAGGATAGGAGCGATATGGCTCTGCTAACTCTGTGCTGATATTACTCATCTCTCCCTGGTCCTCTTCTCTTGGCGCTGGCACTGCCCGCTGTCCTGAAAGAGCATAGAGTGGTGGCAACATCCAGATGAGAAGAGAAGAGGTGAATATTTATTTTGTCTGCCCTGAGGTCTACATTTAGGGGACAGAGGGCTTAGGTGAGGGTTATAGGGAGCAGCAGTGGTCAGATTTTGAGTCTTTAAATTTGGGGGAAGATCTGGGGGCTAAATTAATTTAGGAGATTTAATATGTGGTCTGTATAAATTTGGGGGGGGTGATCTTAAAAGTCTACACACCCCTGTTAAAATGTCAGGTTTCTGTGATGTAAAGAAATGAGACAAAGATAAATAATTTCAGAATTGTTTCCACCTTTAATGTGACATATATACTGTACAACTCAATTAAAAAACAAACTGAAATCTTTTGGGTAGAGGGAAGAAAAAATATAAAAATAAAATAATATGGTTGCATAAGTGTACACACCCTTAAACTAGTACTTTGTTGTAGCACCTTTAGATTTTATTACAGCACTCAGTTTTTTGGGGTATGAGTCTATCAGCATGGCACATTTTGACTTGCCAAGATTTGCCCACTCTTCTTTGCAAAAACACTCCAAATCTGTCAGAATGCGAGGGTATCTCCTGTGCACAGCCTTTTTCAGATCACCCCACAGATTTTCAATCGGATTCAGGTCTGGGCTCTGGCTGGGCCATTCCAAAACTTTAATCTTCTTCTGATGAAGCCATTCCTTTGTAGATTTGGATGTATGCTTTGGGTCGTTGTCATGCTGAAAGATGAAGTTCCACTTCATGTTCAGCTTTCTAGCAGAAGCCTGAAGGTTTTGTGCCAATATTGACTGGTATTTGGAACTGTTCATAATTCCCTCTAGCTTAACTAAGGCCCCAGTTCCAGAAGAAGAAAAACAGCCCCAAAGCATGATGCTGCCACCACCATGCTTTACTGTGGGTATGGTGTTATTTTGGTGATGTGCAGTGTTGTTTTTGGGCCAAACATATCTTTTGGAATTATGGCCAAAAAGTTCAACCTTGGTTTCATCAGACCATAACATATTTTCCTACATGCTTTTGGGAGACTTCAGATGTTTTTTTGTAAAATGTAGCCTGGCTTGGATGTTTTTCTTCGTAAGAAAAGGATTTTGTCTTGCCACTCTAACCCATAGCCCAGACATATGAATAATACGGGAGATTGTTGTCACATGTACCACACAGCCAGCACTTTAATGTTGCTGTAGGCCTCTTGGTAGCCTCCCAGACCAGTTTTCTTCTCGTCTTTTCATCAATTTTGGAGGGATGTCCAGTTCTTGGTAATATCACTGTTGTGCCATATTTTCTCCACTTGATGATGACTGTCTTCCCTGTGTTCCATGGTATATCTAATGCCTTGGAAATTATTTTGTACCCTTCTCCTGACTGATACCTTTTAACAATGAGATCCCTCTGATGCTTTGGAAGCTCTCTGTGGACCATGGCTTTTGCTGTGCGATGTGACTAAGAAAATTTCAGGAAAGACCAACTAGAGCAGCTGAACTTTATTTGGGGTTAATCAGAGGCACTTTAAATGATGGCAGGTGTATGCTGACTCCTATTTAACATGATTTTGAATGTGATTGCTTAATTCTGAACACAGCTACATCCCGAGTTATAAGAGGGTGTGCACACTTATGCAACCACATTATTTTAGTTTTTTTTGTTTTCTTCCATCCACCTAAAAGATTTCAGTTTGTTTTTCAATTGAGTTGTACAGTTTATAGGTCACATTAAAGGTGGAAAAAGTTCTGAAATGATTTATCGTTGTCTCATTTTTTTACATCACAGAAACCTGACATTTCAACAGGGGTGTGTAGACATTTTATATCCACTGTATGAATTTGTGAGCTGATCTGGGGTTTGTATAAATTTGGGGGATTGTATTAATTTTAGGGTCTCGGGTCTGTATTTATTCTGAGGTCTGGTCTGTGAGTCTGTATTAATTTTGGGCTCTGAACTGGGGTCTATATTAAGAGGGGTCTATCAAGTCATAAGAAATTTATTTTTGAAAACTGATTAGAATGACACAAAAAAGTTATGATACTTCTCTCATCCCACTGTTCTCATCACTATAGGATATCTTAGCGTAATTCCCAGATGTGACTGGCTGAGGTGAAGATCAGGGGCGATGAGTATGACACGCGTGTATTGTATCATATTTGAAATGCATGTGGCCTATCACCTAGACATGTTTTCTATGTGCAACCTATATATCCAGCTGGGTTTCAGACTCCTGCCTTAAACAATAGGTCATTTTCTGATTACACACTTTATTTAAAAATATGCAATGCATGCAGCCATGGATCAGCATTTTGTACCACTGACTAAAAATTACAGAACATATACGATATCTGAAAGAACATGTTATGTACTGTACTCTAAAACAGTATCTCTAGAAAAAACAAATACTAAATTCAACAATAAATACAGTACAGAATACACCTGTGAAAATAAAAGCTTAGGGGTTGGACATTTTCTAGTTACTGTTGACTAACGAGTTTGTAAGATGACACTTACTAATTTAACCTTTTTTTAAATTCTGCATCATTTTCAATATTTTATAAGTTATTCCTCTTTGTTTGCCAAGTCTTTTGTGCTGTCCACAAAGACGTCCTGTCCATAAAATGGCTTCTGATGGAGGATCATGTGATGTCCGTTCAAATATACTACACCTGCTACTTGCACTTTACTGCAGGAAGTTAAGGGCAGGTGCAGTGTGTTTGAATGGCAGAGTCTGAGTCATGTGTCCGGTCACATGACCCTCCATCAGCGGCCATCTTATGGACAGGAGTTCTATGTGAACATGGGGACATGGCTTATGAAATATGACAAACAGCACAGAATATCAACAAAGGCTATATTAGTAAATGCCAAATAGTCATCTTACATACACATAGAAACATAGAAACATAGAATGTGTCGGCAGATAAGAACCATTTGGCCCATCTAGTCTGCCCAATATACTGAGTACTATGAATAGCCCCTGGCCCTATCTTATATGAAGGATGGCCTTATGCCTATCCCATGCATGCTTAAACTCCTTCACTGTATTTGCAGCTACCACTTCTGCAGGAAGGCTATTCCATGCATCCACTACTCTCTCAGTAAAGTAATACTTCCTGATATTACTTTTAAACCTTTGCCCCTCTAATTTAAAACTATGTCCTCTTGTAGCAGTTTTTCTTCTTTTAAATATTCTCTCCTCTTTTACCGAGTTGATTCCCTTTATGTATTTAAAAGTTTCTATCATATCCCCTCTGTCTCGTCTTTCTTCCAAGCTATACATGTTAAGGTCCTTTAATCTTTCCTGGTAAGTTTTATCCTGCAATCCATGTACCAGTTTAGTAGCTCTTCTCTGAACTCTCTCGAAAGTATCAATATCCTTCTGGAGATATGGTCTCCAGTACTGAGCACAATACTCCAAATGAGGGCTCACTAGTGCTCTGTAGAGCGGCATGAGCACCTTCCTCTTTCTACTGGTAATTCCTCTCCCTATACACCCAAGCATTCTGCTAGCATTTCCTGCTGCTCTATGACATTGTCTGCCTACCTTTAAGTCTTCTGAAATAATGACTCCTAAATCCCTTTCCTCAGATACTGAGGTTAGGACTGTATCACTGATTTTATATTCTGCTCTTGGGTTTTTACGCCCCAGGTGCATTATTTTGCACTTATCCACATTAAATTTTAGTTGCCAGATTTTTGACCATTCCTCTAGTTTTCCTAAATCCTTTTCCATTTGGTGTATCCCTCCAGGAACATCAACCCTGTTACAAATCTTTGTGTCATCAGCAAAAAGACACACCTTACCATCGAGGCTTTCTGCAATTTCTACACATTCAACACAAGTAGCCAGAAGGTGGCCAACCCCTTTAACCAACCAAAACATTTTAGTAAAAGACAACAGTTACTGGTAGAATTAGAGTTAAACTATAAAGTTTTTCTAACAGTGTAATAAGAATGACTGGCTAATTCTCTCGTATTTGCTTAGATTTCTCATTATAAAACCTCAATTTCATGGAAGCACTAATGATGTTGTTAAGATTGTTGTAATTAAAAAAAGCTAGATGATTTGGTCGATAGCTTAGAGAAAGCCCAAAGGATTCCTTTTGGCTTAACATTTTCTTAATATGTAGTCATTAGTAAAACACCATGAAATTAAAGTGCCATCTATCTGCTTATAAAAAGCCTTCACACTATATGCTTGCAGTGGCAAATGCAGAGATATTAATTGATTTACTGGGGGTCACCTGAATTTTAGCCTCCCTCACCCGATCACCCAGTGATATTGTCACAGTGCAGTTCACTGTGTCACTTGTTCCTGTGCAGGCTGGCTGCAGGCTGTTTCCTGTGTGTGCCGGTTGCTTGGCTGGCTGCGTGCTGGCTGCGGTCTTCTGTGTCGGAAGGTGGGCCTGTGTATGTGGATATTCCCTGCGTTTGTATCACAGGACAGTTCTCTGTGTTGCAATGTTGGCTGGCTGCCTGCGATATTGCATACCAGCTGTGGGCGTTTCCCATGTATGCTGATTGCTTGTGGTGCTTGCTGACTACTGTGTTCTGTGCCTAGTGTGAACTGTCTCCTGTTTTTCAACAAGGTGCTGATAGCATTCTTTAGAAATGTTGGCCCATATTGATAGGATAGCATCTTGCAGTTGATGGAGATTTGAGAGATGCACATCCAGGGCACGAAGCTCCCGTTCCACCACATCCCAAAGATGCTCTATTGGGTTGAGATCTGGTGACTGTGGGGGCCATTTTAGTACAGTAAACTCATTGTCATGTTCAAGAAACCAATTTGAAATGATGCAAGCTTTGTGACATGGTGCATTATCCCGCTGGAAGTAGCCATCAGAGGATGGATACATGTTCTCATTCTGTTTACGCCAAATTCGGACTCTACCATTTGAATGTCTCAACAGAAATCGAGACTCATCAGACCAGGCAACATTTTTCAAGTCTTCAACAGTCCAATTTTGGTGAGCTCGTGCAAATTGTAGCCTCTTTTTCCTATTTGTAGTGGAGATGAGTGGTACCCGGTGGAGTCTTCCGCTGTTGTAGCCCATCCGCCTCAAGGTTGTGCGTGTTGTGGCTTCACAAATGCTTTGCTGCATACCTCGGTTGTAACGAGTGGTTATTTCAGTCAACGTTGCTCTTCTATCAGTTTGAATCAGTCGGCCCATTCTCCTCTGACCTCTAGCATCCAGAAGGCATTTTTGCCCACAGGACTGCCGCATACTGGATGTTTTTCCCTTTTCACACCATTCTTTGTAAACCCTAGAAATGGTTGTGCGTGAAAATCCCAGTAACTGAGCAGATTGTGAAATACTCAGACCGGCCCGTCTGGCACCAACAACCATGCCACGCTCAAAATTTCTTAAATCACCTTTCTTTCCCATTCTGACATTCAGTTTGGAGTTCAGGAGATTGTCTTGACCAGGACCACACCCCTAAATGCATTAAAGCAACTGCCATGTGATTGGTTGACTAGATAATTGCATTAATGAGAAATAGAACAGGTGTTCCTAATAATTCTTTAGGTGAGTGTCTATACACCTTATAACATGTGCAGTATCCAGAGCATGGGAAATTTACAAATGGATTGTTATTTAATACATTGTATTCTTATGTAATGTCAGGTAATGTATTGTGCCCAGTATAGCTGTGTATGGATGGAGCAGTCAGAGTTAACTATCCTGGCTCAGCCCTTGCAGGAGGTAAGGTGAGGATCCAAGATCTGTCCCCAGCTTAGTGAGTTAGGAGTGAGTGTTTGAAGAGGAAGAAAGCAGTGGCCTATGCTTCTTCTTCTCAGGCCCAAAAAGCTACAGAAACTCACCAATCTCTGCATGATCTACAGAAGGATAGAAGCAGAAAGACAAAGAAAGAATTGGAGAACTAGAACTTGCATGGCTGTACATTGGAGTCAGTTAGGTAACCTGCTAAGAATTTACTACTGTGAGGGACACCATTAACCTCTTCAGGACACAGGGTGTACCGGTACGCCCTAATGTCCTGGTACTTAAGGACACAGGGTGTACCGGTACGTCCTGAGAATTTCCGATCACCGCCGCGCGGCGGGTGGTAATCGGAAACAGGTGCCTGCTCAAATCATTGAGCAGGCACCTCGGCTAAATGCGCGGGCGGGTCCCGTGACAATTCAGACCTGCGGTTTAAGGCTTTTTATTGTGCGGGCGGCGGTGCCATAGGGTCCCCATACAGCCAATGCATTCCAATACAGAAGTATTGGAATGCATTGTAAAGGATTAGACCCCCAAAAGTTGAAGTCCCAAAGTGGGACAAAAAAATAAAGTGAAAAAAAAAAGTTGAAAAAATAAAGTTTCCCCCCCCCCCCAAAAAATTAAAAGTTTAAAGTAAAAATAACCAAAAACGTAATTTTCCCCAAATAGAGTAAAAAAAAATTGGTAAAAAATAGGGGGGTAAATAGACATATTAGGTATTGCCGCGTGCGTATCGACCGTATTGTCCCGTGACAATTCAGACCTGCGGTTTGAGGCTTTTTATTGTGCGGGCGGCGGTGCCATAGGGTCCCCATGGGGCTGTAGGGGGGACTCGATGGCATGGAAAGCAGCGCGATGCCTTCCTGAGGCATTGCCACTGCCTTCCTGTGACGTGCCTGTGAGATCCAGCCCCCTGGAAGCTGTATGAGTAATACACACAGTATTACTCATACAGCCAATGCATTCCAATACAGAAGTATTGAAATGCATTGTAAAGGATTAGACCCCCAAAAGTTGAAGTCCCAAAGTGGGACAAAAAAATAAAGTGAAAAAAAAACTTGAAAAAATAAAGTTTTCCACCCCAAAAATTAAAAGTTTCAAGTAAAAATAACCAAAAACGTAATTTTCCCCAAATAAAGTAAAAAAAAATTTGTAAAAAATAGGGGGGTAAATAGACATATTAGGTATCGCCGCGTGCGTATCGACCGGCTCTATGAACATATCACATGACCTAACCCCTCAGATGAACACCGTAAAATATAAAACATAAAAACTGTGCTAAATAAACAATTTTTTGTCACCTTACATCACAAAAAGTACAACAGCAAGCGATCAAAAAGGCGTACGCCAACCAAAATAGTACCAATCTAACCGTAACCTCATCCCGCAAAAAATGAGCCCCTACCTAAGACAATCGCCCAAAAAATAAAAAAAACTATGGCTCAGAATATGGAGACACTAAAACATAATTTTTTTTGTTTTAAAAAAGCTGTTATTGTGTAAAACCAGTGGCGTACATATAGGGGTCGCAGGGGTCGCAGTTGCAACCGGGCCCGGCACGCCAGGGGGGCCCGGCCGCCTGCGGACCCCTGGCCCCTGCTGCAGCTGTGTCTGGCATCCATCCGTCCGATTCACATATTCAACAATCACATCACATTTAAGTTGCCCTCCCCCCGGGCCCGCCTGCCCCCCGCCCTCCTCCTTCCTCCTCCTTCCTCCTCCCTCCCTCCCTCCTCCTTCCTCCCTCCTCCTTCCTCCCTCCTCCCTCCTCCCTGCGGTCAGCGCCGGGCCCGTGAACTCCCGCAAGACCTGTGTGAACTCCTGTGCAGGTCTCGCGGGAACACGCGCCTGAACGGGATCCGGACGTGACTCAGAGAGGATGTCCGATTCGAAAGAGAGGACCGCCGAGGCACTGACCGGAAGAACAGAAGAAGAACTGAAGTTCCCCTGCCCTGCCAGCCGGTAACTCGACAGTAAGTAAAAGCCGGGGGGGGGGGCGTACCGGACCCGACCCGACCCTGGGCTGGCCTGGCACTCGTCGTCTCTCTGGGGCACACTAGGCCCCCAGCCCCCCAGGCATTCCCCCTGGCAGATGACTGGCGGGGGGGGGGGGGGGCAGTGGCAGGCCGCAGCAGCAGGGCACACTAGCCCCCCAGGCACCCGGGGGGCGTTTGAGCTGCCTGGCAGGAAAAGCCCGCCTCAGGCTGGGCCTGGGCCCCTGACTCGAGTAGTGAGGGCCCCTGGGGGCCCTGGCCTACCATGACCCCAATTTATTGATGGGATTAAGGTCTTTGGGGCCCAACCTGGGTTGATGCTGATCTGAGGGGTCTTGACTCTTTCGGCTAATGATTGATCTGGTGGCTGATGGGGGGGTCTTTGGGCTGATCTGAGGTCTGATGGGGGCTGACTGGGGGTCTGGGCTGATCTGAGGTCTCATGGGGGCTGACTGGGGGTCTTTGGGCTGATCTGAGGTCTCATGGGGGCTGACTGGGGGTCTTTGGGCTGATCTGAGGTCTCATGGGGGCTGACTGGGGGTCTTTGGGCTGATCTGAGGTCTCATGGGGGCTGACTGGGGGTCTTTGGGCTGATCTGAGGTCTCATGGGGGCTGACTGGGGGTCTTTGGGCTGATCTGAGGTCTCATGGGGGCTGACTGGGGGTCTTTGGGCTGATCTGAGGTCTAATGGGGTCTGACTGGGGGTCTTTGGGCTGATCTGAGGTCTCATGGGGGCTGACTGGGGGTCTTTGGGCTGATCTGAGGTCTCATGGGGGCTGACTGGGGGTCTTTGGGCTGATCTGAGGTCTCATGGGGGCTGACTGGGGGTCTGATGGGGGTAGGAAACTAAGATGTCTGTCCTTCAAACTCTGCAGAGATGAGAGATGGCTGAAAGAAATCATCATGGTGGTCCGGTCTGAATGGAGAAGATGAAGAAAGAGAACATCTACATCAAAGGAAACGTCACTGGATGTAAGAGGTATGGGCGCGATATATAGGTAGGGCTGTGCGTAGGTGTGGCTTGAGGGTGGGCGGGGACACTGGGGGGCGGGGACACTGGGGGAGCGGGGGGCCCTTGGATCAGTTTCGCACAGGGGCCCCATGAATTGTGTGTACGCCACTGTGTAAAACTTACATAAATATAAAAAAAAGTATACATATTAGGTATCGCCGCGTCCGTATCGACCGGCTCTATAAAAATATCACATGACCTAACCCCTCAGATGAACACCGTAAAAAAAAAAAAAAAAAAATTGTGCTAAATAAACAATTTTTTGTCACCTTACATCACAAAAAGTGTAATAGTAAGCGATCAAAAAGTCATATGCACCCCAAAATAGTGCCAATCAAACCGTCATCTCATCCCGCAAAAATCATACTCTACCCAAGATAATGGCCCAAAAACTGAAAAAACTATGGCTCTCAGAATCACTAAAACATGTTTTTTTTTTGTTTCAAAAATGAAATCATTGTGTAAAACTTACATAAATATAAAAAAGTATACATATTAGGTATCGTCGCATCCATAATAAGTTACTCTATAAAAATATCACATGACCTCACCCCTCAGGTGAATACCGTAAAAAAATAAAAATAAAAATGGTGTCAAAAAATACATTTTTGTCATCTTACATCACAAAAAGTGTAATAGCAAGCGATCAAAAACTCATAAGCACCTCAAAATAGTGCCAATCAAACTGTCATCTCATCCCGCAAAAAATGAGACCCTATATAAGATAATCGCCCCAAAACTGAAAAAACTATGGCTCTCAGACTATGGAGACACTAAAACATTATTTTTTTTGTTTCAAAAATCAAATCATTGTGTAAAACTTACATAAATAAAAAAAATTGTAAACATATTAGGTATCGGCACATCTGTGACAACCTGCTCTGTAAAAATACCACATGATCTAACCTGTCAGATGAATGTTGTAAATAGCAATAACAAAAAACTGTGCCAAAACAGCTATTTCTTGTTACCTTGCCTCACAAAAAGTGAAATATAGAGCAACCAAAAATCAGATGTACCCTAAACAAGGACCAATGAAACTTCCACCCTATCCCGTAGTTTCTAATATGGGGTCACTTTTTTGGAGTTTCTACTCTAGGGGTGCATCAGGGGGGCTTCAAATGGGACATGGTGTCAAAAAAACAATCCAGCAAAATCTGCCTTCCAAAAACCGTATGGCATTCCTTTCCTTCTGCGCCCTGCCGTGTGCCCGTACAGCAGTTTACGACCACATATGGGGTGTTTCTGTAAACTACAGAATCAGGGCCATAAATAATGAGTTTTGTTTGGCTGTTAACCCTTGCTTTGTAACTGGAAAAAAAATATTTAAATGGAAAATCTGCCAAAAAAGTGAAATTTTGAAATTGTATCTCTATTTTCCATTAATCCTTGTGGAACACCTAAAGGGTTAATGACGTTTGTAAAATCAGTTTTGAATACCTTGAGGGTGTAGTTTCTAAGATGGGGTCACTTTTATGGAGTTTCTAATTTAGGGGTGCATCAGGGGGGCTTCAAATGGGACATGGTGTAAAAAAAAAACAGTCCAGCAAAATCTGCCTTCCAAAAACCGTATGGCATTCCTTTACTTCTGCGCCCTGCCATGTGCCCGTACAGCAGTTTACGACCACATATGGGGTGTTTCTGTAAACTACAGAATCAGGGCCACAAATTTTATGTTTTGTTTGGATGTTACCCCTTGCTTTGTAACTGGAAAAAAAATATTAAAATGAAAAATCTGCCCAAAAAGTGAAATTTTGAAATTGTATCTCTATTTTCCATTAATTCTTTTGGAACACCTAAAGGGTTAACAACGTTTGTAAAATCAGTTTTGAATACCTTGAGTGCTGTAGTTTCTAGAATGGGGTCATTTTTTGGTGGTTTCTATTATGTAAGCCTCACAAAGTGACTTTAGATCTCAACTGGTCCTTAAAAAGTTGGTTTTTGAAAATTTCTGAGAAATTTCAAGATTTACTTCTAAACTTCTAAGCCTTGTAACGTCCCCCAAAAATAAAATGTAATTCCCAAAATGATCCTAACATGAAGTACACATATGGGGAATGTAAAGTAATAACAATTGTTGTAGGTATTACTATGTATTATAGAAGTAGAGAAATTGAAACTTGTAAAATTTGCAAATTTTTTCACATTTTTGGCAAATTTGGTATTTTTTTATAAATAAAAATGATGTTTTTTTACTCCATTTTACCAGTGTCATGAAGTACAATATGTGACGAAAAAACAATCTCAGAATGGCCTGGATAAGTAAAAGCGTTTTAAAGTTACCACCACTTAAAGTGACACTGGTCTGATTTGCAAAAAATGGCCTGGTCCTTAAGGTGAAATAAGGCTGTGTCCTGAAGGGGTTAAGACACCCTTAACACCTGGAAACATCCTAGCCAGATGCGCCTCCAAAACCCTGTATCCCGCAGTGGACACTACAGAAATGATTACACAAGTACTATTGCCAGCCATAGGATCCGCTGGAAGTGACTTTAGCAAGAAAAAGAGGAAAGATGGCCATAACTGATGAAGCCGCACATGCGGTGAAACATGTCGGGAGGGGTAGTGTCTATTAGTTTTTAGACAGGGCTGAGCAGAGGGACGCCATCAATTATTGAGCAGGGAAAGTGTATAGGGTCAGTTACTATCACATACAACAAACAGTGTTTGAAGCAGAATTGTGTGGGCTAAGTTACAGCTGTTTGTGTGTCCGTATGAGATAGTTGGTTAGCTCCATTATTATATCAGAAGTTCAAAGCAGTGAAGTTCCAGCAGTGGACACATTTACAACCACATTGTATCTAAATTAACAATGTGGGTAGAAAAGTAAACAGAACGATGGTGTACCATTGCAGCAAGTAGAAGCATTGCAGTAAGCCCCATCTCATCTCCACAGGAAACTGCCATACAGAAAATCCACTCCATAAAGCATTGACACGTTAATAAAAGGCAGTGCACATAGTGCACACGGTCAAAAATAAAACATATATGTCAATGAGTGTCAATAAATAAAACGTTGTGGAAATAAATAAAAACACCACACAATTCACTTTTTTTTTACACTGCCATACATGGTACTAACAGCAGAGCTTTAAAGGGGTTGTCCATGACAACAATTTATTCCCTATCCACAGAAAATAGGATGTTTCTGATCCAACCACCGAGGCCTCCTCCAATCACTAGAACTGGGGCCTCTGGTTACGGTTTTGAATAGAGCAGCAGTTTCTTGTACTTGGCTATGTCCAGGGCCGTTTCTTGGACCAGGCGGGCCGGGTGGCCGCCCGGGGCGCTGTCAGAAGGGGGGGGGCAACGGCAGGTCCACTGCGTAGAGTGCCCTCTTGTTGCTGGGGGCGCCGTTCCTCTGTGAATCTCCTGCGCCCTGGCTCCCTCCCTCCGATCTTTCCTGCCCTGCGACCTGCGCTCCTCTCTTAATTACCGTGTCCGTACCTCACCAGTCACTTAGCTCCGTATACGTGCGGGCAACGCTCACTGACGTCACGCGCCTGCTCCTCCCACTAGGCAGCTCAGGCGCATGACGTACAGTGAGTGAGCGCCGCCGCCCGCACTGCCTGCCTGTTTTTGCCCACCCAGAGCAGTGCTGAGAAAGAAGCCTGCTGTGAGAGCCTGAGTCTGTGGGACAGACCAGGACAGTGGGTGCTTCACCATGACCGTGCAATGTGGTTACACATTTTTTACAATAGGGAGACACTGTGGGGGGGGCATTAATTACAATGGGGGGCGGGGGCCGATGCGGGGGACATAAAAATGGGGGCCACTGTGGGGGACATGAAAATGGGGGCCACTGTGGCGGACATGAAAATGGGGGCCACTGTGGGGACAGTGGGACATGAAAATGGGGGCCACTGTGGGGGACATGAAAATGAGGGCCACTGTGGGGGACATGAAAATGGGGGCCACTGTGGGGGACATAAAAATGGGGGCCACTGTGGGGGACATTATTTTTAATAAGGATCACTATGGACATTATTTAGACTAGAGGCTGCTGTGGGTGTCATTATAACTGTATAATGTCTGATAGGCCTAGTCCTGAGTTATATTTCCCCAGTATAATAATGTACCCTGATACCCCTTAGTTATATTACCCTAGCGGGGAAATATAACTAAGGGGTATCAGGGTACATTATTATACAGGGGTAATATAACTCAGGAGGGCTATCAGGAGACATTATACAGGGGTAATATAACTTATATTACCCCTGTATAATGTCCCCTGATAGCCATCCTCAGTTATATTACCCCTGTATAATAATGTACCCTGATACCCCTTAGTTATATTACCCGTTGTTACCTCATGTACAGAGTCCGAAGAAGAAGAACCAAAAAACCATACTGCCCAATGGACGGCATGTTCTTAGACGTTGCCCCCCAGCCGAAGTGGTGTCCGAGATCCCCAAGGTCCAAGCCAAATAATTGTAAGTTTTCATGTGGAGTATGTTTATGTTATACACATATAGCCTACACTGTGCCGCACAATATACAGTAAACCTCTACACTGTGTAGGGGTTATACTGTTTATTGTACAGCATGGCACAGAGGTTATATTGTCCGGCATGGTGTAACCTCCATCATATGAGCCTTGCCATCTATGCTTTGAATCTGGTTTTATATGTTACTTGGTTTTTGTACATTTACTTGCGTGTGCTAGTTGAGACCTGCTGTGATTGGGTTTTAGTTAGTTATTAAATGCTAACATGACAGTTTTTGGGTTTTGCACATTATTGATGATTGTATTTCATGACTACTCTTCTAAGGGTATTGCCTTCCTTTATACTGCAGTTCTCCTGTACAACTCTGCCTGCGACTTTTAGCAGTTTAAGCAGTAATTTAGGATTTTCTTTTGCTCTCAATAAATCTTGTGTTAAGCTTAAAAAAAAAAAAATATATATATATATATATATATATATATATAAAATAAATGAAATCCGCAGCACATCCAGGTAGTGAACAAGTGAAAGAAGCTTTAATCACCAAGCATGCAACGTTTCAATCCTCTCATGCAACGTTTCAATCCTCTTTTCAATCCTCTCACACTCCTCCGGTCATGTGTTCAAGTCAATCATCCGGTCATGTGCTTCAATGTGTCACATGATCGGAATAGACGAACTTGAAGATTCAAGTGTTCAGTGGTATTCAGAACACATAGGAAAGCATGATTAAACAGATCTATTTCCAAAAATCATTATAAGGGACATATATATAGCACCTAAAGTAAGTTATGAATACCCAAAGTATACAGAAATATGTCATCTTAAAAAACATCATAAGATTATGTAGGCAGGCATAAAAAGTAGCAAAGTACATATGGCAGTGTGGGAACCTGGTACAGGATCGTCGCCGCCCCAGGCGCATCAAATCACATGGACAGTGTCATTCATGAGTCACCCATCAATCAGGGAGAAAAAATAACTGTATACAACTCGAAGTACCATTGTTGTGTACAGGAAAGCTATATGTACTAAGCGGGAGTTGAGGTAGTTACCAAGGCTTTATCTCAGTCCACTTTTTCAACTGAATGCCAAGACTTTTTAATACAACTCCTACATTTGGTGCTGACTTGCAACTATTTTTTATTTGGGGATCATTTTTATCTCCAGAGGAAGGGGACCGCCATGGGGTCCAATGTGGCCCCCACTTATGCCAACATGGCGGCCTCCTTCCTCAAGGAGACACACATCTATGTATCGCCCCACTTCAGACATGTTCTGAAGTGGTGGCGATACATAGATGACATTTTTTTGATTTGGACAGGTTCAGAGGAGGCTCTTATGGAGTTTTTTCAATTTTTGAATACTATTGATTCTGATATCAAATTTACGTTGGAATACTCATGTGAACAATTACATTTTTTGGACACTGTTGTGACCTTACATGATCGAGTGCTATCGACGGGCTTATACTCTAAGCCCACCGATCGCAACACGCTATTGAGGTACAACAGTGCACATCCCAGGGCCATGGTCAAATCCCTTCCCTTGAGTCAGTTTTACCGCACCAAACGTATAGTCAGCAATAATAATGAATTATCTGACACTCTCAAATGTATGACACAGTCCTTCATAGATAGGGACTATCCTGTAACTTTACTTAAACAACATCTTAACTCTATACAATACAAAACACGTACGGAGCTTCTTACTAAGAAAAATAAAAATGGTGACAAACAAAGCAAGAGAATTCCTCTGGTAACTACGTACACAGAAGATAGTACACACATTCGGCAAATCATCCTGAAACACTGGCCAGTTTTGAAAAGTGGTCATGAGGGGATTGAGGAATTTCATCTCCCTCCCCTCATGTCATACAAAAGAACTAGGAACCTTAAAGACAGATTGATTCTTTCTGACATAGGTACACAAAAGGAGTTAGGCCAAACCTTTCTGCGTAGTCCCAAATTGGGTAGCTTTCCATGCTTAAATTGTATTAATTGTCGATACATGCAAAAAGGCAGTTTTTTTCTGCATCCACGTACGCAGAAGAAGTATTACATCAAGCACTTTTTGACATGTGAATCCTCTTTTGTTATATATATCCTTTGGTGTCCATGTCAGTTATTATACATTGGGGAAACTTCACTGGATTTTAAAAGTAGAATTAATCAACATTGATACACCATCCGTAAAAAACGGATGGATCTTCCAGTCCCGAAGCATTTTACTGACATGGACCATAAGGAGCGGGACCTTAAATGTATGCTGGCTGACCATATCCCTACACCACGGAGGGGTGGGAACAGACTTGCCCTTCTCAAAAAATGTGAGATGCGATGGATTGCTAAACTTAATACTTTAAGACCACAGGGATTGAATGTTGATTATAGGCCCTGGTTATTGTCCTAGGTGATTGTGCTCTTGATTCTGCTCGCCTGCCCCTATGGTGAGTTTTAAGTGGTTGTGCCCCTTGTTTATATAACAAGGTGTTCTTATACATTGTTTTTATCACCCTCAGGATTATGGTGAATATTGTGTGTACCCACAATAAAGGGTGAGCGCTGGAAGATTCATCCACTGGATCATGATGGGACCTATATATATATATATATATATATATATATATACACCTTTTATTTTAGTGCTATATACAATTCTAAAGATGTCTTTTTAACAAGATTGGTGAGATCATGTTTCTGTGCACAGTAGGTTATACGGTCATGTCTTATGCATTGCATGACATATGATTGTTCTCCGTACAGGTGCACGGATATATTGATTTCCTTGACACTTTTTTCCTTTTTTTGATTTGTATGCAGGCATGTGATTATACACAGGTGATGTTGGAATACCTGGGATGGTTTGGTTGCTATACCCATGTGCTCGGATTTACATATGGACAGGCCTTTTGAGCCATCAGTCTCGGGGAGAGGATTGATATGTTCTATGGATATATACCAATGTGCCCCCGGAATCTAGAGGATGATCCCGGGTCTGCCATGTTGGATTTCCAGGGATGGTATCCAACGGGCAGGGGGGACAAGTCAGGTTGGGACTTTGTGATAACCACATAAGTCGCATACACTGAAGTCCTCGTCTAGACTAGGGGGCTATTTAACAACTAATAAACTAAGTCCTTATATAGCAAGGAAAGCGGCGGTACTCCCGCTTAGTACATATAGCTTTCCTGTACACAACAATGGTACTTCCAGTTGTATACAGTTATTTTTTCTCCCTGATTGATGGGTGACTCATGAATGACACTGTCCATGTGATTTGATGCGCCTGGGGCGGCGACGATCCTGTACCAGGTTCCCACACTGCCATATGTACTTTGCTACTTTTTATGCCTGCCTACATAATCTTATGATGTTTTTTAAGACGACATATTTCTGTATACTTTGGGTATTCATAACTTACTTTAGGTGCTATATATATGTCCCTTATAATGATTTTTGGAAATAGATCTGTTTAATCATGCTTTCCTATGTGTTCTGAATACCACTGAACACTTGAATCTTCAAGTTCGTCTATTCCGATCATGTGACACATTGAAGCACATGACCGGATGATTGACTTGAACACATGACCGGAGGAGTGATCACATGCTGTGATCACATGCTCACAGGTCCTGCGACATGCGCACCACATCGAATGAACAGAATGGGTGATCATGTGATCGGAATCCCCAGGAAGGTCCTTGAGACATGCGCATTGGTATGTCTGAGACGCCGTGACCCATGTGTTCTGATTCCATCGCACACTCCTGTGATCTAACTCATCATTCTACTGAGGTACACCTGCACATTTTGGTTATTATAATGACATACACCTGAATTAATTATGATTGTTATTAAAGTATTTTGCCTGTACACTGTATGTTGGATTTGATACGGGTATTGCCTGCACTGTAACACTGTATGTAATTTCATGAAATGCTATTTTGTAATGATAGCACTGCCGTTGTCATGATTTTTTTAACATATTACTGTAAATGATTGTATTTTACTCATTGATTGTTTGATTATGTCAATGTGTTTAAATATGTACTATGCACTGCCCACTATGTCACTGCTTGAGAAAAATCCCATTGAGAGGATTGAAACGTCGCATGCTTGGTGATTAAAGCTTCTTTCACTTGTTCACTACCTGGATGTGCTGCGGATTTCATTTATTTTATATTATTTGGAGGTGGATCGCCGACTCAGCCGCTGGCACTCCGTCTGTACCTTTCAGACAGTGGTGCTGCCCACATTCCTTGATTTATATATATATATATATATATATATGGTGAGACGGTTGCAAGTACTCTTCTGATGTGATTTCATCAAGCAGTTTAGATGTGTGTGGGGGGGGGGGATTTTTTTGACACTCGCCCTGAGAGAAATTTTACCTAGAAACTGCACTGGCTATGTCCAACAGCACGAGACAGTTGGATGGAGTGCCGGACACGCATGTAAGTCTGCCCCTCTATTCAAAAGGGGGATGCAGGCCCCTATTCTAATGATAAGCAGGAACCCCAGCTGTCACATTCCTTCTCAGTGCAGGCACAGCTTTAAACCACCGCTCAACAATCTTCAGAGCTGACTCCCTCTGAAATAAATTGGAGGCAGAAACCATGTGGCCAATGGTGAAATTTCGGTGCATGTGGCCTTGCCAAAATTTTGTGGCAAAAAATGCTGTGTGAATGTCCCTTTAAACTTCATGATGCATGAAATTGATCAAACATTGTGTGTCATTTGATTTGATTGGACCTATGTCAACACAGGTTCATGTAGAACTGACTTTAAAAATTTCCCTCATGATAAATTTCTATTGAGTTTTACTGGCAGGGTTTAGCATGATACTGTTTACATTAGTTTTCCATTACTAGATTTTGCATTACCTACTTAAAATGTAAACATGAAAATTGCAGTTATTTGATGAAATCGTGAGACCAGGCCTAGCTTTAAAGTGCATAATTTTCAATTAAATTCATTAGTAGTTAAATACTTAGCTATATTTGATATGAACCTTGGAAGACCTCCAGTTATGCTCAAACTTTCAACAGAGGTATAAATATGTAGGATTACATAAGAGACATCTGTACAGACAGAATGCTAACACTAAGCTTGGCTAAGCTTGTCTGTCACTAGGTCATTCTATCCCGCTTTTACATTAAAAATATACTTCCATAAATTTCTTGGTTCAGTTTAGAAGAGGCAAGCACTGAGCACAACCTTAAAGTTGAATATTATATGCCTTTGATGCAGTTGTATCAGATGCATCAACATAGGAGAATTGGTGAGGTGATATAACTTGCTGAAAATGACTAGACAACATCTTTAATAAAATCTTATTGGCTAATTTTTTTTTTTTTTTTTTAATAAATAAATCATAAATCATAGGGTAATTATATTGGCTAATAATACATAAATCAAAGGCAGGGCAAGTGTAACGGTCACGTACACACACACACAGGGGGGAGGGAAGTGACCACTGCGCTCCACAATTACCCCTGGCCCTGCCTACTTGCCTCGCGAGTCCTAATGACAGGGGACAACTGGACGGCAATCCCTAGCTTGGACTAAGTACAGGGATGACAGACAGACAAACAACAGAACGTGAACGGACCGAGTCAATACCAGGAAAGCTACAAAGTACAAATGGAGCAAGCAGAGAATAGTCAGGAGAAGCCGGGGTCATAAATACCAGGAGAGTCGTGAAGTACCAAAGGGGTCAGCAGAGGATCGTCAGGAGTTCAGCAGGGGGTCAGTACTCCAGGAAAGACAAAATCGTAGGTGGAACCTAAATTAACAGGCAACCTGTGGCCAGCAGGCTGCCTGTATTTATAGTGGGGAGTGAGGGTCATGTGACGTGGCCAGCGTCACATGACCAACAGACCAACCAGTCGAGCACAAAGTGATCAGCTCGGCGCTCAAGGCAGACTAGGAGCAGGGAGCCACCCAGCTAGTAAAGCCGCCCTGGGAATGAGGTCAAACACAGATCCTCATTCCTAAAGCTAAGCAACAGGTCTGCGGGCAATGGGGGACCGAGTGCACCCTCGGAACCCCGTTACAGTACCCCCCCTTTTACGAGGGGCCACCGGACCCAAGACTTCAGGCGATGGCTTTTCAGGGTGTTCTAAATGAAATTCTAGGAGCATGAACCTCCCTGGCAGGTACCCAAGATCACTATTTTAGACACCACATACTCGACAGCATCTGTGCTGCCACGCAGCTTTTACTGTCTAGCAGTTGTTATTACATGTTATGTTACTATATTATTTGGTATGATCATTACACCCCTGCTGTTTATGGCTAGTTGGTTGTTCCCACCCTCCATTTTCTGCTGTAACTACATTTTGTATAGTTGTTATGAAGAGACTGCAGAGTGTGGGAGCTGTGTAACTTCATTAGAAATTTATCTATGAAAAAGCCTCTATGTTTATATCCTTGCTACCTTGAAGCATAAAGAAGCATTGAAAATCACCTCTGGAGTCTTTATTCATTGAGTAAGCTATCTGTTAAAGTGATCATTCAACCTGCCGCACACATCCTTACAGACTGGGTCTACAAGAAGCTTGTCGCAGGTACAACCGATGCTGAGACAGAATAGTAAATTTCTAGAAGAATCCATCACATGGCTATCTCTGCAGCTTCAGAAACGTGAGTAACCACGCGCCTGTGTGAAGAACTAACACCCTAAGACAGGAAGCCATCTTCAGGCTGTGCACTGAACGTTCAATGCCTGTGTGTCACTGCCGCAGTCACCAGAAGCATTACTCTGCATATGAAGCCAGCCACCTACTGAATGCTCCACAACTGTTACAGCCTTTACTGCCAGGGATTGCTGGTCTGTGCTGTGAACCCATTTCTCTAGTAATACCATCTTATACAAGTTTTGCCTTTATTGGGGAGCCATAAGTACCTTTTGAACTGTGCACTGAGCTGAGCTATCCAGTCTGAACCAGTTGCAGCACTAGCTGGTTAATTGTCACAAATATCCAGCTCCTCAGCTCAGCCTGCTTACTAACAGAAGTCACTACCTACAGAGCTGAGCTCTGGCAGATTTCTAACAAGACACCAAAACTACAGCATTTGTCATTATGTCTGACAGAGATCCCACAGAGTTACCTGTATTTAATCAAGATAAAGCAGACTCCTTACTTCATTCTGCTCGTCCTGTTAGAGCCCCTCATCCATCCTTGAAGGCAAGGGAGGCTTATGAAGCAAGTAAGGAAGAAACATCTAGTAACCTGACTGCATTATGGGAGAAGACTTTAAGTTATATAAAGACCACTAATGAAATTAGCAACAATTCTGAGCAATTGAACACTGCTCTCTCAAGGGTTAAGAAGGCATTTGAGAACTATAAAAGACTTTCTGAGAAGTACTATTCCCTATTGTCTCATTCCAACATAGAGGAAGCTGCATTGGAATTAAAGGACTTTACTTCTACTGACCAGCAGAGGCATAGCACATATCTTGAAGCAAAGGCACAGATAGAAGGTAGATTAGCACAGCTACATGAAACTACATCCTGTAAATCTGCTTCTTCCAGACACTCAGGAAAATCATCTAGATCTGCCCTCTCCTATCATAAATCATCTTCTAAGTCACTGCGGTCCTGCTCTGTAAGGTCAACACTGAGCGACCAAATAGTCAAAGCTCGCCAGAAGGTTGCAGCAGCCCAGGTTCAAGCCGCTTGTTCTGAAAGAGAAGCAGCCATCAAAGCAGAAGCTAAACGCATTCAAGCAGAAACAGAGGCTCAGCTAGAAATCCTTCAGAAGAATAAAGAAAAGGAAGTAGCCTTAGCTGAATTATCTGTCTTGGAACAAGCCCTATTGAAAGAAGAAGGAGCAGCTTGTCCCAGCTTGGCTGCTTGTCAGGACCCTGTTGAAAGGACCCTACAGTTTGTCTTAACCCAGAACCACGACAATACAGTCCCACCTACAGTTGGAGATTCTTCTCATAATCATCCAGCAAGTGGATCAGAAGGCAACGTGTTGCCAAATCAAGCTCGTCAACTACACACACCTACTAACAGAGACACTCCACAACTACCGCATGTCACAAAATCAACTGAATCAACCTACGCAGCTCATGTGCCACCACAACCCTATGTGAATAGAGATTACAAAGGCACAGCAGAAAACTACAAAATGAACTCTATACCCCCTGTGATACAGCTCTCTTCAGCTTCAAATGCTCAGAGACCTTCAGACTACAGACCCTTACCTAGTTTGAACCCATCTGCAACACCTTTCTCTCCACCTACCAGCCAACATCTGATACAAACCATGGTCCAAGTCAGTGCACCATCAGTATCCCCTGTGGCTATAAAAACCGAAAGCACTGATGCTGCAGAGTTCAGCAAGTATATGATTCGACGAGAATTGATTACTATTGGACTGTCTAGATTTGATGACCGCCCAGAGAACTACAGAAGTTGGAGATCTACATTTAAGGCAGTAACCAAGAACTTGGACATTGAACCTCAAGCAGAACTCGACTTACTAATAAAGTGGTTGGGGCGTCAATCTTCAGAACAAGTAAAGAGACTTAAATCTGTTTACATTTATAACTTTAAAGCAGGCCTTGATGCTGCCTGGGAACGTCTAGAACAAGACTATGGGAGCCCCGAAGTCATTGAATCTGCCTTATTCCAGAGACTAAACGACTTTCCTAAGATCTCTGTTAAGGACAATCATAAGCTTAGAGAGTTAGGTGACCTCCTTCATGAACTTGAAATTGCTAAGTTAGATCCTAGTTTACCAGGTCTTAGCTATTTAGACACTGCTCAGGGCGTAAATCCTATTGTAGCAAAGTTGCCTAGTTATCTTCAGGGAAAGTGGACTAGTGTAGGATCAAAGTATAAGTATGAACATCATGTTTCCTTCCCTCCTTTTTTTTATTTTGCACAGTTCGTGCAGAAGGTTGCAAGATCCAAGAATGACCCAAGCTTCTTCTATCCAGATACAACCACCATTCCTTTAACTACTTCAAGGGATATTGCCACCAACAGTAAATTTAAGAATTTAAGGCATCCTATTGCCGTGAGGAAGACCGCGATAGCATCCAACGTCTTGGCTACAATCTTAATCAACAGTGTCCTATTCATAATGCGCCACATTCTCTCTCCAAATGTCGTGCATTCAAGGACAAGCCTATTGAAGAACGCAAGTCATTTCTCAAAGAGCATACTATCTGTTTCAAGTGTTGTGCATCCTCCGATCATTTAGCTAGAGACTGTAAGATCGCCATCAGATGTTCCCTGTGTAACAGTGCCAAACATGTGGACGCTCTTCATTCAGACCTGTTCAAAAGGAAACCTTCACCCGGCAGCAAACCCAAGACTACATCAGATGATGGCGGGGAGAGAACTGAGAAACGTGCCAACCCCGTAACCATAAGGTGTACAGAGGTATGTGGAGAAGGGCTTCATAGCAAATCTTGTAGCAAGATATGTCTTGTAAGGGTTTTTCCTGAAGGATGTCCACAAAATTCCATAAAAATTTATGCCATACTCGATGATCAGAGCAATCGCTCATTGGCCAGTACAGAATTCTTTGACCTATTCAACATTCATGGAGAGACCTGGTCCTATACCTTGCAGACATGTGCAGGAAAGATCAATACTTCTGGAAGAAGAGCCCATGGCTTCATAGTGGCATCAGAATATGAGGACATAGAGTTTCCTCTTCCAACTCTAATCGAATGTGATCAGCTACCGAACAATAGAGAAGAAATCCCCACACCAGAGGTTGCATGTCATCACCCTCATTTGAGCCACATTGCTGACTACATTCCACCTCTTTACAAGGATGTTAAGATTTTGATTCTACTAGGGAGAGACATTCCTAGAGTTCATAAAATAAGAGAGTTATGTAACGGTCCAGATGATGCTCCTCAGGCCCAGAAACTTGATCTTGGATGGGTGATAATAGGAGAAGTCTGTTTAGATCAATCTCACAAGCTCTTGGACGTAGCTTCCTACAAAACTAATGTTGCCTATCGGTCGATGAAATGTCCATTGCACTATTATGTGAAGGAAAGACTTGATTTTAAAAACGAAGTTCCACATCAAGCACTCCAAGGTATAAACTGCAAGCTCACTTCTCAGAAGGACCTTGGTGATTCAGTGTACCAGACTACTTGTGATGACAACAAGATTGCCCCTTCAGTCGAAGACAAGGAGTTCATCAAGATTATGGATGAAGAGTTCTTCAAGGACAATTCCAACAGTTGGGTAGCTCCATTACCCTTCCGAGTACCAAGGCTTACTCTCCCTAACAATCGACAACAAGCTTTAACCAGATTTGCTGCACTTAAGAAAACTCTCTGTAACAAACCTGAGATGCAAGAGCACTTTATAGCATTTATGCAGAAGATTTTAGATAACCTTCACGCTGAGCCAGCACCAGACCTTATGGAAGGTGAAGAATGCTGGTACCTTCCATCCTTTGGAGTCTACCATCCTCGTAAACCGGGGCAAATCAGAATAGTCTTTGACTCAAGCGCTCAGTTCCAGGGAACCTCTTTAAATAACGTTCTTCTAACTGGTCCAAATCTAACAAACAACCTTGTAGGAGTGTTGATGCGGTTCAGGAAGGAACCAATTGCCGTGACAGCTGACGTCCAACAGATGTTCCACTGTTTCATAGTCAAAGAGGACCACAGAAATTATCTCCGGTTCTTGTGGCACCGCAACAATGACGTTAATGATCAGGTGATAGATTATCGCATGAGAGTCCATGTCTTTGGAAATAGTCCATCTCCTGCCGTGGCAACTTATGGACTGAGAAGAACAGCGCAGGAAGGTGAAAAGGAATTCGGATCTGACACCAGGCAATTTATTGAGAGAGATTTTTATGTAGACGATGGCCTGAAATCCTTTTCAACACCTGAAGAAGCCGTCAATCTGATAAAAAGAACTCAACAGCTCCTGTTGACTGCTAACTTAAGGCTTCATAAGATTGCATCTAATAGCAGTAAAGTAATGAGGTCTTTCAATCCAGAAGATCATGCAAAGGATTTGAAGAATTTGGACTTGGGAGTAGATGCCCTACCCACTCAAAGGAGTCTCGGTCTTCTCTGGAATATAACTTCAGATACATTCACCTTTCAGGTCTCTGACGCCAAGAAGCCATTTACCAGACGAGGAGTCCTGTCAACTGTTAATAGCCTTTACGATCCCCTAGGCTTTGTGACTCCAGTTACCGTCCAAGGGAGATCCATACTTCGCCAGCTTACTGAGAGAGTAACAGATTGGGATGCCCCTCTGCCAGTAGACCTACTGCCTAAATGGGAGAAATGGAGAAACTCCATGAAAGTACTGGAAGAACTTAATATCCCGCGCTGCTATTCACCCACTTCAATTTCAAGAAGTCTGAGGAAAGAGATTCATATCTTTTGTGATGCATCTACCGAGGCTATAGCGGCTGTGGCTTATCTCAAGATCATAGATCCCTCCGGGAGATCCTATGTCGGTTTTCTACTAGGAAGAGTCCAAAGTGTGGAAGTCAGGATCGTTAAGGATGGGGCATCAAAAACCTTCCTGAGACCAGTCACCGAGACAGTCCTAATTATGCCTGCATCCAAAAATTCAGATTCAACGTTATGTGAAGGAGTCACTTAAGACCTTTACTATAGCTAGCTTATAGACTAGAGAAGGTTAAATAGCATGTTACTGTATGCAATGTTAATAGTATGTTAAAAGAAAATAATGTAGTGTATAGTGGTATCTCACGATACCAGGCGGGGAGTGTGCTGCCACGCAGCTTTTACTGTCTAGCAGTTGTTATTACATGTTATGTTACTATATTATTTGGTATGATCATTACACCCCTGCTGTTTCTGGCTAGTTGGTTGTTCCAACTCTCCATTTCCTGCTGTAACTCCATTTTGTATAGTTGTTATGAAGAGACTGCAGAGTGTGGGAGCTGTGTAACTTCATTAGAAATTTACCTATGAAAAAGCCTCTATGTTTATATCCTTGCTACCTTGAAGCATAAAGAAGCATTGAAAATCACCTCTGGAGTCTTTATTCATTAAGTAAGCTATCTGTTAAAGTGATCATTCAACCTGCCGCACACATCCTTACAGACTGGGTCTACAAGAAGCTTGTCGCAGGTACAACCGATGGTGAGACAGAATAGCATCATTAACAAGAACCGGCGGACGCGAGGCTTTTGATGGTACTACCGGTTCAA